>NW_026852939.1:0-84991 GCF_026571515.1 Ruditapes philippinarum
CATTATTCAAAACAGATGGGTTTTTTTTCTCTGAGGAACGGAGACTTGAACAGTCGTCAGCGACTTCTAGAGGAAAAACTTGAAGCTTGTGTTTCATTGACAGTGTCACATATAAAAAATAATGGTTTTACGTTATTTTGAAAAGAACTGGTATGAATAGTAATCTGAAGGACCAATCATTTTATGACAAATTTAGATTAATTATAATTAAATAAAAACACGCCCTTTGTGGTTTTAATGCACTGTGTTTTAAACAGTAAGAAACATAAGAAGTGGATATATCCATAAGCAGATTCAGAGAGTATCAGAAATAATGGGGTCTACACTGTCTCTTTTTCATCTTGGTAAACATTTGCTCTTTGTCATAATTGGCGACATATTGGATTTATGATGTCGCTGGTAAATTAACATTGACAATTTTTGTGAAAAACATAACATTACAAACAGTCTGACAATCAAAAAATCATACTGAGATGAAAAGGGCCACTGCCTTGCCCTAGAAAAAAAACCTGGATCTGTTTGTGATATAAGAAAAGTTACATGAAGATACTGGTATTGTTTTATGAAATGTTTTATGTTGAAAGAACATACATTTGCATTTTTTAATTTGATGTTTATATATTTGTAAGTGTGCATGACATGATCTTTTGACTTCTGTTAGGCAATGTGTTTAATCAAAAATGGCAAGACAAGTAACGAGATGCTTGTACCGATATAGAAGATACAGAAATTGACTGTTTCTGCATAGATGATGAGATTTGTGTTTATTTATTAGGCAACGCTAAGTACACTCAACACCATTGTTTGGATATTTTGCTAGGGCTTTTTTTATAATATTTTTATTTTTACACATCATATACATGTATAAATTAAGTGTTATATTTTAGTTAAGGGAGGTTGTGGTGTAAAGAATGTAAGGGTTAATTTTTTTTGTTTTTGTTGTGGTTTTATTAAAGCGCTATAGACTAAATTTCACTTTTTAACACACTTTTCGTTCACTTATTATATATTGTTAAGATTTCATTTATAACAATTTTTGTGTCGCCTCTATGGAGTAGTAGCGACATATAGGGATCACTTCTCCGTCGTCTGTCTGTCAGTCACAAAACTTGTCCGGACTACTCCTCATAAACTACTGGTGCAATTTCATCCAAACTGTACAGGAATGATCAGTACCAAGTCTAGTTGTGCATATTGACAGCATTTTCCGGTTCAATGATTTTTGTAAGAGTAATGGCCCTTTAATAATTTTATTTTTAAAGTTTGTCCGGACTACTTCTCTTATACCACTAATGCAATTTCAATGAAACTTTACAGGATTGATCTGTTCTTGCGCATATTGTACGGGTTTTCCGGTTGAATGATTTTTGGCGGAGTTATGGCCCTTTGATAAAAAGGTGTTTCTTTCTGTGTGTTGCCAGATACACAAAAGCTTGTCCGGACTACTCCTCATAAACTATTGGTGCAATTTTATCCAAACTTTACAGGAATGATCAGTACCTAGACTAGTTGTGCACTGTCTGTCTGTCTGTCCGTCTGTCACAAAACTTGTCCCCACTACTCATAAACTACTTGGGCAATTTCATCCTAACTTTACAGGAATTTATGTCGCCACTACTCCGATCACTTCTCCGTCTGTCACAAAACTTGTCCCAACATGAAATTGGCCATCATGAGGCGACACATGTGATCACTGATCGCTCTTGTTCTTTTCTGAAATTGTTTTGTATGTTTGAAATGCTTAAACAAATTTGCTAGTCTGCACTCTTGATATGGCTGAATGAGATTTGAAGGTGTTTGTTTTATATAATTTACATTATGAAGCAAGCTTCGGTACTTTGTTAATAATTATTCCTCTTCTGATAACATAACAATGTGCAGTCACTGTGGTGGAATAGTTATGGTCCCTGACTTTGAATCACTTGCCCCTCACCACTGTGAATTCAAACCTTGCCAGTGACTCTGGATTCTCTCATGTGAGGATCTTTATTTATTGACTAATATCTTAAATATTTGGTATGAAGGTCACGGGCTTAAACCTCTATTATTAGGTTTGGTTTGATGTTGCTAGTGCAAAGGTCACAGAGCTTAAATATATATATATATGAGGTTGAACAATTTATTTTCAGCTGCATTAAATCAAGTTGGGGAGCATGCATCAATGTTAGTGATATTCCTTTGACGTAGATTCTTATGCTATATACTAATGTGAACATTTGAAAAAAGGAAATGGTGGCTTAGTGGTGAAGTTATCTGCCTCTTAACCCAGGGATCTTGGGTTAAAGCCCTACTGTGGTCTAAACCATGTTTATTTATATGACCCCAGTACAGTCAGGGGATTTAAAGTGTTGTTCAGATAGGCTTCAAGCTTTATTAAAGCACAAGCTAAAATATGTATGTCTTAACTAACATTAGAATAGCAGATGTCAGTGTATTTGGTCATTCCGTAGCTGAAATATAGACTGACATAATGTAAACTGACATAAAATGCTTTATGTATATTGTCTTAGCTAATAGTTCTCCACAACAAGATATAATAACACTCCTTTTTATCTTGCTTTGAAAAATATACATTTACTGACATTATTTAAGAAAATAATGAAAGAAATACCTTAGAAGACTTATTCGATTTTCTGGCTTTGACTAAAACACTTTCACTACAGCACTATAATATATATTTATGCATTTTTGATTTTGGAGAAGTTTTAGTTGGTAAAACAAGGTTATATATACATATTTACAGACATAAACTACATTCATTCAGGTTATTTTACTGCCAATATCCTCATATATGATAATCATTTTCAAACATTAGCATACAGTGTGAAATCTCTTTCAGAATTTTATGTACCATCTGTGTTCAACAAGAAAAAATCTCGTAAATTTGTGTAAAGGATTGTTGCATCCTGTTTTTTTCTTTTAAAACTTTTAACAGCATTTATGTGATAAACTTGTCATGTTTTGAATTTGGAATTATACATATGCATTTCCTCCAATTTCAGTATAAACCCATAACATGTTGGAACTCAAAGTACCTAGCGTTTGATCAGGCTTTATGCTGTTCGTAGCTTAAACTGACTTCACTGAGGTTTTTTTACATGATGATCAGAAATAATTTTTCGAGATAAATGTTCCTTTGAATTTGAAGTAGGTGTAGATCATTAATTTGTGTGCAGAATTTTCTATTTTTCAGAATAATTATTCTTATTGTGAAAAATGACCTAAAATTATAAAAGTGTTAGAATGCTTTAAACATGAATCGGGCAGAATGCTTTAAACGTGAATCGGGCTTAGAATAGCACAAAAATGCATTTTTTATTTTCTTTCCAAGTATATTTCTTTATGTATAACTGAAATCTGTTAAACCTCGAATGACATGTTCCAAATTCATTCCGGACAATTCTATATTACACAACTAGAGGTTATTGGCTAAGCCCGGTATGGCTCTATAATACTGGCATTGACCTGTTATATCTCCATAAGCTCTCAAAGGTTTACCGGTAATTGGGTTATATAAACACAGTGTTTTATTGAACATAAAAATATTTACTTTGATGTTGTGTTTACAGGATAATGGCATTAACAGGGATAGTTCATTTAAATAGATTAATTTTTTAATTTTCTAAAAAGGGAACATGATGTTTTTATTATGTTATTGTCATCCGTATCTACAGTTTTGTATATATTTAATGTGTACAGTGACATTAGTGATCATCTCTCGAAGAATATAGTATATATTTTTCAACTATCTTGTATCTAAAATTATCACAATTTTCATTTGAGAGAGGCAAACCTCTGCTGTCACATTTATGATTTTTGACATTAATATTATACATGGAAGTCAATTATTTTTTATTATGAAACCATTTCTTGTCTTAACGAGATTTATGTGTACTGTGTTTTCAATAGTGGTTTCAAGGGAAGAAAATATGTTAATTTTGTCTTTATAATTATTTCATTTTCATATAAGAACATATGCAAAAATATTTTGGAAAGAAAAGTGTAATAGATAATCGTACATTTTATTTAATACTATCAGGAGTTTTACAGGAAGCTTTTTTATAGCCATTTAATTGTAAATACAGAAATACATTATAAATATAAATGTTAAGAAATACATTATAAATATAAATGTTCATCTTTTAAAGAAACATTATGATAAAAAATGGTATATATTTTACATTTTCTTTTTTTCATTTTTTTATATAAATGGTAAACATTCATATACTAATGTACTTGGACCAAGTGTTTATTGCATTATTTTACAATTTATTGACCAATTAGTTACTACATCTTAATGCATGGTTGTGAAAGTTTTATTCATATTTGATATTTTCAATATTGCTCCTGTTAGCTTATAAAACAAACCATGGATGTTTGCTATGAAAGCAACACAACCTTTTAATTCATTTTTATTTTCATGTTAATTTAGAAAATGTTCTTAATTGCGACATATTTAAAGTGATTCGTATAAGAAAGAGGTTTCCCCATATTCGTTTCTTTAAAAAAAAAATATATATATGTAAAGTGATTCGAGCAAGCCTAAGAAATAGCTTTCCCAGAAATGTGTTGTTTGTTTTAAAAAACTATTAATATTCTGTTTTTGTCACCTTAAGTACTGAATATAGTTAACTATAGTAGAGCATTTTCTAGTCTTGTACACGCTTTATATGTAATAAACTATTAAAACAGACAATTGTCCTCATTCATTTTCAAAACAGATTTATTCTTTAATCTTATCAAAACTAAAGGTGTATACTAAATGGTAGCATCAGTCGTAGAATGTCTTCTTATATCAACAAAGTCAATGCTGTCCTGGCAATTTCCCGGACTAGTTCTATTTATGCTACAAGCCTTAACAACATTTCACAAGCCGAAATCAATACGCTCATCCGTTTTGTGCACCACAAATGTCAGGCAGTCCTTCATACTGAAGGTGGTCATATCCGATATGAATTTGTGATTTTGTTGGACGACCCCTTCTGCATTTTAATTACCACTTAACTACTTTTGGAAACTATCAGCAATATTTTTTTCACAAAAAATCGCAATAAAATACTCTTTCAATTTCAATACATATAAATATACTTTAATCCTTATTTTCATATGTGTGTATATCTGCACTTAAATGCAGGGACGTTTCTTTTTTTTTTCAGTATATAAGTATTCGACGTAATAAAAGCCATTCCCCTTTGTGTCTTATATTGCTGTAAAGAAATTTTCAAGGTACCACAACGAAATAACACAAATGGTGTTTTAAAGTTTGGCACCAGAAAAATGGTGATTGTTTTTTAAAAATGTGGTCCCCTTTATTTTTCAGGCGGAAAAAAAAAAATTTCTATCCAAAAATTGGACCAAAGCTTCACGGGCCCCTCCTTTGGGGAGGGGGGGGAAGCCCTTTGGGTTTTATTAAGTTCAAATTAAAATTGTTGTTTAAAAGAAAAGATACCGGGGTTTTGAATAATTTCATTTTTCAGTTTTGTTTTTTTGTTTTATTTTAAAGATTTTTTTCCAAAAAGATTTTTATCATATAGGCGGGGAAGTTTCCCAACCCCTTCCCTTTGCTGGAGATTACACCCCTACTAGACTTTCCTTTCCCCCGCGCAAAAAACCAAAAGAAAACCCCCGGGGATCGAACCCACGCCAGAGGTAACTGGGGTCCCCGCAAAAAGGAACTGGATTATGTTGTTTTTAGTTGGGGTTTCACAGGCAATGAGGGCAAAACACCTATTTTTTCAAAAAAAATGACAAAAACAACAGTTATACATATATTTTAAGGTTTTTTATTTTATAATGGTGGGGAAAAATTTGGGGAAAATGAAAATGATTTAAAAATTTTTTTAGTGGAATGAAAACACACGGGGCTAAAAAACTTATTCAAAAAATGATAAATTTTTTTCATAACTCTTAAAAAGTGTGTTTTTTTTATATACAAAAATAAAATGGTTTAGGGCAGGTTATAAAAAATATAACCTTAAAAATTTTCAAATGGCAAAGCGGGGAAGGTTTTTTTTGGGTTGGCTTTATTCCAAAAAGACTATTGTGTTTTTCCTTTTAAAATTTTATAAATTAAAAATAAAAGTAACAAACCCTTTAGTTCTTTTTTCCCCCGTTAAAACGACAACGGTTGATTTTCGCCCAAGACCAACGATGTCGAAGCACGATTTTTGGACAGCGGGACACCAACGAAGTAAATAAAAATAGAAAATTAAAGGTGAGTGATCGTTTATATACCTGTAATTTGCTAATTTTGAAAGATGCAGATCTAAGAAATAGCTACAATTTTGAAAATTTGTTCGCGGATAGATTTAGACAATATTTCAACTTGTCATAGGTACAGACAGGGTGTTTAAGAAATAGTACAAAAATTTGATGGAAATTCTAAATTAATTTTTAATTGACTGGATAAAATCCTATAGAAAAATATGCCCTTTTTAAAAAAAGGTTTGGATGATAAAAAATAAAATTAGTCGCATTTCAATCAAGTAAATCGGGCGTAAGCGATTTTATAGTGTAGATTAGTTTGCGTTGATAATCCTTCGTAATTTCGTGGAAAAATTAAAAGAAGAAATAAGTTAACTAGATTTTTGGGGAAATTAAAGATTTACATCATGAATTTTATCTTTTGGAAAATTTAAAACAAGATTTGGGAGAAAGGTGTTCAAATTTTTGTGGGGAAAAATTTATTAATTGTGCTGAAAACCGCTTATGAAAATTATAAACTAGGAAGATAATCAGTTTAATTGAAACTTAAAGTTAATTAAGAATTGTTTACGGATAATTTTAGCCGCATAATTATTTAAAACTTTAAACTTATGAGAGAAAAGCCAAAAACTTTATTCCAAGAAGCAATTACTTGCGCAATGAAAATGAACAGAAATTTTCAGAGCTAGGATTTTTCCTGGGCCGAGAGTAAAATTTTCTAATTCGTCAAAATCACCGCAAAAATACATGAATTACAAAGCAAATAACTTTTAATCATTATTATACAAGAAATTTTTGCCGTGTACTGTAAGAGACCAGGTCACCATGTGCCGTAGTTTAGATTTAGGAAAAAATGAAATATATTTCTGTATTTCACCGAAAAAAAAATTTTCCCACGATTTGGGAAAAATCAATAAACTTTAATAATAGTTTGAAATCAAAGATTAAGTGCTGGAAATGTAATAATTTTGGGCATATTATTGCCGAGAATGTCGTAAACAAAATTTTTACGACAGAAACAAAATTAAATTTTCAGGAAAAACTAGCAAGTTCCCTGTCACAATAAGGGGTCCCATTGACAGGAACGATTAAAAATACCAAAAAAATTTAGTATAGCAAATTAGCTGGAAGCCCTAATTCATGTTTGAAATTAAAATAGAAAACTATAAATACAGATCCGTTAGTAGAATTCAGGTGCTTGAAGTTTGTCTTCTGCATCGCAGAATATATAGAAAATTGAAGAAAACCCCCCAACCCCATAAAACCAGAAAAAAATAAAAATTTAAAGTTTCAAATTGACCCGGAAAAATTTTTTACATTTTAGATGGTTATATTTAAAACTAAATTTTCAAATAGGGGGAAAACCCGGGAAACAACTCAAAAAAATTTCTTTTTGTTGTTTCAAAATGAAAAAAAAAAAATTAATTTTTTAAAGGGCCCTGAATTGGGTAAATCAAAAACCCCTGGCTTTTTGAATTTAAAAATTTTGATTTTTGGGTTTCCCTTTAAAAGGGTTAAAAAATACAAAATGTACCCCTCGAAAAAGATATTTTATATTGGGATAATTGGGTTTGATTAAAAAAAAAAGGATTTAAATTAAAAAAAACTCCCAAAACCCTTTTTTCCCCCTGCCCCCAAATTAAAAAAAAAAACGGGTTTCGAACCCTTAAAAATTCATACACCCTTCCCGAGCATTTTAATATTTTTAAAGACTTTTTTAAAAGGGAAATAGAAATATTTTCCAAATAAGAATTTTAAAATTTTCACGGGGCAGATTTTTAAACCAAAGGGGAAAATACCAACAAAAAGGTAAAAAACATCCTCCAATCCCAAAATTTAAACCATATCGCAACCTTTAAACCAAAAGAAAAAATTTAATGAGGACGCAAAAAAGATGAGAAATTTGATCTAATATTTTAAGGAAAGTCATAGCCCTTATTTTATTTCCTGTTGTTATTTCGGAAAACTGGGCCCGGGAGTTTAAATGGTTTTTGTTTGATTTTTAGAAAAAATTGAATAAAATTTACAAACCAACATCATTTTTCCTTCCCCTTTAAATTTTAAAAGATTTTTTAAACTTTTAACCTTTGGGTCTTCAAAAATAAAATTTACAAAAAAAATAGACCCCTGCCTCAGGGTTTTGGGAGATACCCGTACAAAAAAGAAAGAAAAAAAAGGAAAAAAACCGGGTTTTTCGACATTTCCCAGGCTTGTTCGGTTTCCCAAAGAACACCTTTTGGGCCTTTGTTTCTGCCCCGGGTTTTTAAAGGGAAATCATGTCCCCATGGGCTTACAAAAACCCTTTTAAAAAGCATTTTGCTGTCATTACTTGACGACAATTTTTAATATTTTTCGAAAAATCATTTAAATGAAATTTAAATTTTTTTTAATTTTTAAAAACAGAAAAAACGAAAAATTTAAAGCTTTTAAAAAGCAAAAAATTAAAAATTAAAAATGAAAAAAATGCAGTTTTAAAATTTAAACAAACAAAAACAAAGTACCTTGGGTTTTTTTAATTATCAAATTAAGGGTTTTAAACCAGACCAGAAAAAGTAAAGCTATTAGGTCACTTCCGGTAAACCAAAATGTGTTAAAGATGTCAGATCTTTAACTTGGTGCTGCTGGTTTTTTATAGAAGATTTTGCCCTAAATATTCTAAAATTCGGTTGAACCTCTAATCAATCTTAACAAGAAAACGGTGTTTTGTTTAAATGGACATAAAAGAATGTCAAGAAAGTTTTGAACAATTAAAGAAAATGTTAACACGTATTGCCACTTTTAGCATTCCCAGACCCAAATAAGCCTTATATTCTATACACGGACTCCTCAGATTTTAGTGGTCGGAGCATGTTTAAAGTCAGAAATGTGACAAATCTGGTATTGAAAAACCCATATACTTCTTATCTCATAAATTAAGTGAATCTCAAAGAAAGTAACAGTACCATATAGAAAAAGAAGCCTTCAGTATTCATAATTGCGTTAAAAAAAATTAGAATGTTTATTTACATAAATGCCCGATTTACTATATTTTTCAGACCCTAAAAACCCTTTTTAAAAAAAACTTCTAGGGAAACACCTATGCAAAACAAAAAAAAATTCAGCTTTTGGGGTTTTAAATTTTTTCCCATAACGTAAATTTAATATTTGCCCGGAAAATAAATTTTAAATTTCCGATTTTTTTTTTAATCGCTCCCCCTGAATGAAAATAAAAAAAGCTAACCAAAGTTCCCTTTATAAAATTTAACTTTAATTCCCCCCCCTGAAAAATAAAAATGCAATTTCCATTCGAAATAAAAGTTTTCAAATTCCCAATTTTAAATTCCCAAATAAAAGATAATTACATGCTGTGAAAACCCCGGGTTGGGAAAGCCCCCTTTAAGTAAATTTCCTTTTTGATTCTCCGCAACTTTAAAAGCCAAAGAAATAGCAAACAAAGAATTCCAATTTCAAGAGCCAATTGTAGAAAGATATTAAACAAAATTCGAAAAATTAAATATGGCCTCAGAGCAAGATAAAGATCAAACTATTCTTGAACTGAAAAATGTTACTACGTCCTAACGGACAGCCAACTAAATCAGTGCAGAGCAAAAATTTAAGAAATGACCAAGTTCTTTATTATCTGTCTAATGTAGATGATAATCCTATCTTAAAGATTGTTTGTTCCGCAACACTTAAAACACCTTGTCATTACTCAATTATCATTTAAATAATGGTCACCCAGGAACACAGAGGTTATTTACAACAATAAAACAAAAAATATTTTGGCCAAATATGTTCAAAGAATTGTATGAATATGTTTCTAAATGTGTTGATTGGTCAGTCACGTAATCTTACAAAAATAAAAGCACCTATGGGCGAAACAAGAGTACAATGTATTTCATTCCCAGACCATGAGTATCGACGTTATAGGGCCCTATGAGAAAAACAATGAGTGGTAACCGCTACATTTTTGTTTTTATTGACCTTTACAGTGGTTATCCGAGTGTTTCCCTACTGCTGACAAAAGTACTGATACAATTATACATTTACTATTAGAAAGACATTTACCCTAGATACGCATGTTTCCATTACAAATTGTCACTGACAAATGGATCAGAATTTTACAAGTAATGCTTTTAAAGAAACACTTAAAGAGTTAAAAATTGATCCACGTGCGTACGACTACCTATCATGCTGCCGGAAACGCGAAAAAATGAACGTTCTCACCATGTCATACATATATCGTAGCTAAAAGAATCCAGGGAAATCTCAAACAATGGGATATTCATCTTAACATGACACTAGCCGCACTTAGATTCAATGTCTCTAGGACTTCAAAGCATAGTCCATTTTTATTTTGTTATATAACCGTGAGGCCATATTACCGGTCGACCTGTTGCTACAACCAAGGCAGCGCTATCATGGCGAAGAGTATCACAAAATTGCATTACAAGAACAACATAATACTTTTCTATC
Source organism: Ruditapes philippinarum (assembly GCF_026571515.1). NCBI lineage: Eukaryota > Metazoa > Mollusca > Bivalvia > Venerida > Veneridae > Ruditapes > Ruditapes philippinarum. The sequence goes on from NW_026852939.1 coordinate 10,660, forward strand.
TGTTTATAAGAACCTTAAAAAAAGCAAAACGAGAACAAGCTAGCTATGCAGATAAGACCGCAAAAGATATCAAATTTGAAATAGGCGATCCCGTATTTTTATAAGAATTTTCGTAAGAAGAAGCAAACTAGATGTGAATTGGAAGCCATTTTATAGAATTATGGAGAAAAGGTCCACCATTAACTTATATAATAAAAAATCAATTGACAATTCAACAGTTAAAGTCCATGCAGAACAAATTAGGCTTGCAAATATTAATGACTGGTCAATACCAAAAAGCAGATAATACTGGCAGACCAAAAAGAACTGCCACATTTTGTATTACACCTGAAAATAGCGATACTGATGATGCTTCAGAAATACCAGAATCAGTATTACCCAAGTTGCTAAGAATGTAAGAAAAGAAAGGTCAAATTCTGATAGTGAAGATGATATTCCATTAGCTGAATTACAGAAACATCTTTCGACAACAACAAATTTCAAATAATGAAAATGCTCAAGTAATGCACATTCAGAAGAAATGCAATCGCAGACTGATTCAGAATTATCAGACTCAAATTCCATACAAGTAAATAGCAATCCTCAGTCACAAGCAGCATATAATGCTATTCAGTCAGATTCAATGGCTGATGATAATGATTCAGATAATGAAATGTTTATAAACTCTATTTCTACGAAAAAAGAAAAGTATTGTAAAACCTCGATATAAAGTATCTGGTAAAGCAAACACAAAGGTACATAGTAATAATAAACGCTTGAAACCGAATGTTAAAATGTTTTTACAAGGATTAGCCAGTATGCTATAGAACGTTATATTCCGTGTTATATGTTATACTAATTTTCGGTGAATTGACCTCAGGCATTGTAAATAGTTATTATAGAAAGAAGAAAATATATATGTTAAAAGAAAACAATATAAAACAAAACAGAAAATTACATTATTTAACCATATATCTTTATATTTTTTGGTGGTTGTATTCATTTATATTAATTTTCAAGTTCTTTTTATTAGAACTATATATCTTAGATTTTTTATTATTGTTTGAAATGATCGTTATTCGCTATATGTTTATTAATAGATCGGTTAATTAAAATGCATTTTTAAGTAAATGACAGCACTTAATCATGAGTTTCAAATTGATTATTTACTTTATTTCATATTAGAATAACACGTGTATACATACATGTTTCAACTGTCAACGCACAATCATTAAATAAAGTTTAAATTGGGATAAGTCTTATTGTCGAAATAAACTAAAGTTAATAGCTTAGTTAAAACTAACAAAACATGTCTATATGTCTAAAAATCCAATATGACAGAAAATTTTTAAATATCAAGTATTACATAAATAAAATACTTACACTTAAGAACATCTTTCATTGGAATTGTTATCCTATGCATTTTATGACAGTTGTCTTGTTGTTCATATATCTGAAACAAAATTATGTTTATTGTATATAATATCTATTTACCGATCTGACAACGGACGAAAATGCAAAATATTGGTCTAACGATCACTTGTCGTCCAGCCAAGACAGAGAGGTGCGAGCGAATTCGCCGGTACAGTAAAACACCGCCTGACTAGAAATATTACAGTCAGCCTCTACGATGTCAAACTATGTACAACAAAAAACCATGCAGATATAACCATAAACACCTTCTTCGATGTAAAACCATGCAGATATAAACACCTTCTTCGATGTAAAACCATGCAGATATAACCATAAACACCTTCTTCGATGTAAAACCATGCAGATATAACCATAAACATCTTCTTCGATGCAAAACCATGCAGATATAACCATAAACACCTTCTTCGATGTAAAATTATATGACATAACCGTCTACGATGTTTAAGATACATAACTATGCTGTTACAGCCGTCAACAACAACAACAACAAATTGTGGAATCAAATAAACTTTATTCCTGTCTTCAACCAGAGAAGCCGAAAACTTCCGTTTATCAATAGATGGGGTTTTTCTATGTGTTATATAAAAATTAAAAACAAAAACCCAGAGAAATACTGATGACAACTTCTTATCAAAAATATTATTTGTGCGCGACAGAGATATCCAAAATAAATATCACATAAACATTTGCGAGAATCGTGCAACAGTAAACTATTAATTTTAATTATCTTATTACTCAAAAACATTGCTACATAAATGAAGAATTACAGATCTATCATCACTTTGTTGTATTGTTCAATACAAGACATTCTTTTTACAACGACAAAACAAGAACAGCGTTTACAGATGTGCCAATAAATATTCGAATATAACTTTATCAACGTGTGTATAAAGTCTACGTTTACACATATCAAATACATATATATTAATTTAAAAGAATCTTCAAGAACATCAAACATTTTATGAACAATTATGAGTGTCAATTTAAAATTATACTTTAAAAAGCTACATACCAGCGATTTGAAATTCCCGACACGTCAAACGACCAAGCCATACTGATGTCAGCAAGTACCTGTTACAAAAATATACCCGTCACAGGAAGTGTTCAATGCGCATGCACAATACACGTTTTACAGGAAATGAAACACCTGGACATTTTATCAATTTAATTTATCAATTGTTTATAATATTTTTTAAACTTTTTCGTATATAAATATCTTTTCTACTCTTATCATACATATAATTCTGTTAAATTTTATACATTAAAGTTTTTCTAATTAATATTCTTAAAATAATTTGTTCTTTGAAAATTGTTAACTTATTTGTTTGTTTTTTATGTTTCCTTGATCTCTAGAAATTAACTTTTTTTTTTCTTTTTTTATGATGAAATAAAGGAAATTTAATATTTATTGAAAAACTTATAAAGCTATAATATTTACCTTATGTTACTTAAACATATTATTTTTGTATTTTTTTGCATAAAGATTAATCGAACATTTAACAATAATTATTATTTTACTTATTCAAAACTTTTAAAACTAATATCAAAAGTAAACTTACCTGTGCTACATTGTATCTATCCAAATTTTTCTATTAAAATGAATTCAAACATGAAAAGGTTACACACGATATTCAATTGACCAATCAGAGATGATATGACGTAAGGTGATTTGTTCTTTTAAAAATAAAGTAATAAAAAGTCATTAGATAACATCTCTGACCGGACATCTCTGACCGGATATTACCTTCGGCGATTTTTCTTTGAGAATAAAGTAACAAAAGGTTGATGTAAAACATCCTTACCTTAGGGGTAAAACAGATGTCAAGTTGATTTTAGATTTTTTTTTAATTTGTTAGAACGAGTTTGAAATATTTGATATTTATAATACCTTGTTTAATACTTTTTTTTAATTTTTTTTATATAAGTAAAGGAGGAATTGTCGTATAGCTGGTTGCACAGGCTAATGAGTCATACACGCTATATTCAAAAAGAATGACAAGTCAACATGTATATACATATATTAAGGTTTTTATTTCATAATGTGCACTATGGAACATGACATGATTTATGAATATTATAGTGCAGGATACACACGGACTGATCTTATGTCAAAATGATTAATATATGTAAACCCCAAAAGTTGTTTTTTTATTAAAATTATAAAAAAGTTCCCTTTGACAGGTTTATTAAAATATATACTTTTCCAAAAAAGTAAAAACGGGGAGTTGGGTTTGAAATTCCGCCTGTCATTTTTGTGTTTTTATTTTTTATATTTTAAAAATATGTAAAAATCCCCTGGTTTTTCCCCCGTTCGACAATTTAAAAAATTTGACTCTAACACCTCGACCACGGAGGCGGTTAGACCGCATTGGAATCACACAAATGGTGTGTTTTTCAAAACTTCATACTCATTTTATACAGAAAGGCAACGGAATAACATAAATTGTGTTTTTATGGTTTGCACTAGAAAGTCGCGGGTTTTTTTTTTGTACAAAATTTGTACACTTCATATACAGAAAGAACAAATTGCAGATTAAAAACAGCAACAAAAAAGAAGAAAAAAAACATGCCGAACGAGCTACTCGACGCCATTTACCTCGAGTGAGAAGTTTGTGGCTGATATAAATGTAAAAGAGAACCTCCAAACTAATGCAACGGAATAACGCAAATGGTGTTTTAACGGTTTACACCAGGAAGTGATGTTTTTATTAACAAAAAAATTGCTCACTATACAGAAAGGAGGAAGAACATCCGAACTTATGTAATTACTAATCCGCAACAGAGTCACAAATAGTGTTTATATATATAATTAAAAGGTTTAAACCAATTTTATGGAAATTTATACACCCCTTTTAATTATTTGTTTTGGAAACAAATTAAGGGATTAAAAAAATTGCCCCTAAAAAACCCTGATTTTCTTAGGGTTAAAACGATGTAAAAAGGAAAAATCAAAAACCCCACCAGGGGCCTGTTTTAAAAATTTTTCCGCAATTTAATTTTTTTCCCCTTTTTGGGGGTATTTTGGGGGGGATTTTTTTTCATATAAAAAACCCCCCCTTCCGTTGGTTTGGAAAAAAGGTTTTTTTTTTTAGAGTTTGTTTAGAAAATTTTTAATTCCCCCGGGGTTTCTTCTCTGGCGGGGTTTCCCTCCCCGGGGGATTTTGGTAGTTTTGGCCCCCGTTTGAAATAAAAATTTGGGTAGTCGGTGTGTGTAGCTCTTCCAGGAACGATGGTTAGGGAACCTACCCGCCTATAATGACTTGAAATACTGTGGGAAAAGGCGTATAATAATAATAAAAAAAAAAAAACAAATGTGCCCGCCCAGTTTGTTTCCTGAATGATTCTTTGCATTATACTGTATTCTTAGTTATTTTAGCATGACATTTTTATAACAGTCTTTAATTGAGTTTCAACGACTGATCAACCGTGTCAGGTATAAACAATTATAGAAAAATTACCAATATGTGATATACTAGTAAATATACATATATGTGAAAAGTATAACTCATCTGTTAAAAGATTAAATGATTTTTGTAACTGTCCGCGGTGCAGATTCCTTCATGTTTGGAAAATACAAAAAAGCTCTAGTCGGATATCTCTTGTAGTTGTTATAATCAATCCATGAAAAGGTATTTAACAAATTCCTTGAAATAAAGTTGCAACTCGTAATGTTACAACGTGTATTGAATTAAACTAATCCACATACGTATATTGGTTTTACCATATTTGTTTGTTTTTTTATTTAATTGGGTTTAACGTCACACCGACGCAGTATAGGTCATATGGCGACGTTCCAGCTTTACTAGTGGAGGAAGACCTCAGATGCCCTTCCGTGCATTATTTCAGACACAAACGGGCACCCGAGTAGAATCACCGACGTTCTGTAAGCTAGCTGGATAGCTTCCTCACATGAAAGAAACCAGATCCCTGTCGGGACTTGAACCCAAAGCGTTGAGGGGCAAGTGGTTTGAAGTCAACGACCCAAACCACTCGACTACGGGCGCCCCTATACCATATTTAACAATGTTAAAGAAAAATGATGTGTTTTATTAAAGAAGTTTAAATTCATATTGTTCTGCTATCTATGTTTCCTCTTATTCTACTTCGCGTTATATTTTCTTAAAGACATTTTGACATGTTCTGGTAGAAGTTCCAATTCCCTTTCAACCGCTTGAAGTTCAACATCTGTTTTCGCGTTAAGTGTGCAAATGTGTCTTTCAAGCAAATCCGGTTCGTTATTAAAGTAACGGACACATAACCGTATTGCTCTTAAAATTTCAGGACAGGTTTTGACTGTAATCTCCACCTTTTGTTTTATTAAAGCACTGTACTTAACGTTTTCCCCATTCATCATTACCCATTTATTCGCGGTTTTAAATAAATGCATATCATCTCCCCTATCCAATTCATTGGCTTGTAGAAGTTTCTCTCTCTTTTGCAAGGCCATATATCTTATTTGTAGAACTGATTTATCTGAGACGCAAAACTGAGACGAACCATCATCCATTTTTGCAAGAGTCAAGTCGGACGCTAAGGCGATACACTGATCTTTCAGTTCATCTAAATTGTATAGTTCAGCTAATTGTAGATGCCTGTATATCTCTGTGTTACTCAATTTGTGTTTTCCGTTCACTAATTGAATAAGTAGCTTATGAATTCTTTGTTCAAGAATTCTAACCTGATACTCCGAAACGAGCGGCAGAACTCTGTATGCATTTGTCTCTGAAGAAAAAGAATAAATGTGTATTTTACTATATGTAAGTATTTCCATTTTAACATGTTTGAAAACATGAATCTTCAATACAATTCGTTATCAAGAAAAGCATTGATGCAAAGCATCAAAGGGCGTCCATGCAATAAATGCAGCAAGTGAAGATGAACTAGTAGACATCTGATGACGAGATATTCTTATAAACTTTTCAATGGTTAATTGGCTTTTACCAGAATTGTATAATGTTTATGAATGGGCGGACGAAAAACATTGTTCATCATGAACTTTAGTAGGCAAGCTAGAGATTAGAATATTATTTTTTTTCCACAGGAACTTGAAGTTCTATAATATTAACGATAATATCAAAAATATACAGGTCTATAATTTCCAAAGTGCAATTAGTTGTTTGAATATGTTTCATTTTTCATATTTCATTTCCTGCAAAATTCTCCAGCTCGTTATTTATAACCATAGCGCGACCCAAAATGACCGTTTCGTTAAACTTAAACTACTTCTATAAATAGATTATTTTTACAATGTTAAGGTCATCATTCTCTTTATAGGTACAGCAATACACAATAACCCACTGTGTGTACTACAAAATGATTAATAAAAAAACCCCCGAAGAGCGCGATTAATTGACGGATAAGATAATTTCATTTGAATATGTTTGCGAAATTCTCCAGTTCGCTATTCATTGTTCGCGACATTTCAATCGGAATGATCGGCTATCATGACCGACAAAAAGGCCCGAGAAGTTGCTGCCACCTTTTCTCATTCCATAAGAGGCGCCGCGCTTTGATATATAAAATTGGGGTACGTTCACATACGAATAACATATTGACCTTATTGCATCTAATATTTGGCATTAGCTTCTTCTCATATGTGATACGCCAGGGGCAACTTGAGCAAAAATGGCATTTTTATGATTCTATTGTTTAAATTGACCGCTCTCTTCAAAAATATCCATTATTGTTAAAATTTTATGATTTTCTCAATTTTAAAATACAGGTACACACATGTATAAGGAATAAACTGTATGTTTCTGTCAATACATTGATTAAAGATGTCACTTGATCACCCAAGTCTTTCGCACTTAGTTTTGAAGTTGACATAATTCGCACAATGAATTGATATCAATAACAAGACAACCCGGTCAAAGTATTAAATCTTTAAAGCAGCACGCCTCCAGATTCATTCTAATTTTCATGAAAATTTTGAAAATGTATTTAAAAGTAAAATATTGTGAAGTAAACAAAGAAAGTAATTCACACATTGCATAACAACACTCACAATCCATATAAATAACCAAAATGAGGACAAAATATGCAAAAATAAATCTTACTGCCTTAGTAACGCAGAAGAAATATGGTGATAACTACTGCAAAATCAGACAATAATCGCACATAAGATATAAATTGTAACTTGAATCTTGAATCGTTTTACTTTTCTTACAATTTTAGTACGTTTTTCCCCAAGTTTGATTTTCTTGAAATATTTTGGCTCATCTGGAGGCATGCAGCTTTAACGAAAGTAAAACTTTTAAACTAATGAGATTCCTCTAAAGGAAACTATTTTGTTTTATTGGAAATCATGCGAATGCAAACACAATCTGATTAAAATCGGCTCCTAATTAACGCTACGCATTAGGATCTGACGGGCACCAACTTGGATTATTTTTGTATGCGCAGCGTTCGCGTACTAGTCGTTGCACGCCTAACACGTGCGTCCTTTTTCCCGCGCTTCAACGAAGTCAAATTTGTACATGTATATAAGGTTATACATTTGTGATTTTTTTTAATTTCTTAGCATATTCATATAATAAAACAATTATTGACTAGTGAGCCATTGAATATGATGTGATATTCACCAGCAGAAAGTCATATTGACCTCGGCTATCGCCTCGGTCAATATGTCATCTGCCGGTGAATATCACATCATATCAATGGCTCACTACTCAATAATTGTATAATATTGCTCTGTCCAATCCCGTACTGAACGTAAATAGAATATTAGAATTATGGTGAATGTGGTCAAATATTTGTTTTCCGTGGCATTAAGAATAAAAACATGAAAAGTATTCAACATTGTTTATTGTTCTTGAATTATATTTCTTACTTCATTTAAAAAAATGCGGAGAAAGTTAAATCTTATCATGGATTTTTTGTTGATAAACTTACTTTTTACTGGATATACAAATACTGTATTTCATTGAAATTTATATTGTTAGCACTCTTTCTATAATTTATATGTTAACTTGCAACTTGCTGCGTATTAAAAATAGCAATTCCTTGCCTAGGCAAGTTTTGTTTTCCATTCTAGGAAAGCCTTTTTTTTAATTGAATGAACATTTCCTGAGTTAATTTTTCATCCTTCAACAATTTTCAGAAAAGAAATAAATCGTTACTTCAAGCGGTAATTTTTCGTTTGCCTGTATTTGAAAGACCCTGTATTTATGTACAATTTAATGGTCCGGTGTTGTTAAAGAGATGATCCGGAGATGATTTTTGTCCCGGAGTAGAAAATATTCAACCTAATATTTATTGTTAAAAGGTTTCAACTATATCTACTCCACAACGCTGACACCGGAACGTCGGCCAATAATGACTACGAAAATGTTGACACTATTATTTATTGATGCACAGTCCTCTTTTTTTCTTTACGTTAAGTCAAGTTTTAAGTAAATAAATAATAACTAAAAATAAGAATTACGGTGGCATAGAGGTGACATTTGCCGTTTTATATTATCTCGTGGCGACGGCTTATTATCTTGAGGCCTCAAGATATTATCTCGTGGCCACGACTTATTATCTCGTGGCCATGAGTTATTATCTTGTGGCCACGACTTATCATTTCGTGGCCACGAGTTATTATCTTGTGGCCACGACTTATTTAAGCCGATGAAAATGGTCGTTTCATCTTTAACAAAAGTTAATATCACACTGGTCATAGCTTTCACAGGGGTGGCGGGTCAAACGCTACGGTGGTGAATAAGGGGAACGTTTATAATTAATATTGTACCTCTTTATTCTTTTTTTGTATGGCCAGGTGTTTTTTTCATTCTCCTTTATATATATACTATGCTTAAATATGATACTAGAAAATAATGATAATAGTTACACAGTCTCTTTGTAAACATAATATAAACATGTTTTGACTTCACATGAAATAGATATGTCACCATGAATATATAGTGTCAGTTATTTTTACTTTATTTGACCTGTAATAGGATAGTATAAGCTAGACACATGAAGTTCAAATTTCATATATTTAAATAAATTTCTGTGTTTAAAATAGTTTACTCAAGAAGGAGCACAGTATATCTTTAAATAATTTAATTAAGAAATAGAAGCGGTTGATGTAAACTTTTAAGGTCACTGATTCAAATCACTCGTCCCCTTTCCTGTGGATTCGAGTCCCGTTGGAGATTTGTATCTAGATAGTTATTATTGAAGATATATTAAGATGTCAAAGTGATAAATGACTAAGTCTGAAGGGTTTTCTGAGTCTCTTTCTTTTTTCTATAAAAAACTGACGAATACATGTTTCAATGACATATGATTGCTACTGCTACATGCTGCTGATGTACCACTGCTACTGCCTATTTCACGTTTTATAATTTTGTTAATGTCTCTGCTCACTGCTACTGCTAACTTCCTTCTGGTGAATATCATTTATAAAAGTGATTGCATATTCTACAGAAAATTGATCCTCCAACGTTAGACTACAGAGGGCCAATTAGTGATGACAAGACTCTACTCAGTGGATGTGTTAATGGGATATATATACAATTTATAGTGATATACTAGCTGATAAGCCCTTCCTGAAATTCAGCATGTCTCTGGGTAAATGTTTAGGCAACTGCTACTACTGCTACTGAAGACTACTTAAGTGAATCTACGATGGTGCGTTTTGACTCGCCCCTCCCAAGCAAGTTAAGGCCAGTGTGAAGATAAAACGACCATTTTCATTGGCTGAAATAAGTCGTGGCCACCAGATAATAACTCGTGGTCACGATATAATTAGTCGTGGCCACAAGATTATAACTCGTGGCCACGAGATAATAAGTCGTGACCACGAGATAATAAGTTGTGGCCACAAGATAATAACTCGTGGCCACGAGATAATATCTTGGGGCCACAATATAATAAGTCGTGACCACGAGATAATAAGTCGTGGCCTCTAGATAATAACTCGTGGCCACGAGATAATATCTTGAGGCCACAATACAATAAGTCGAGGCCACGAGATAATAAGTCGAGGCCACGAGATAATAAGTCGTGGCCACAAGAGAATAACTCGTGGCCACGAGATAATATCTGGAGGCCACAAGATAATAAGTCGTGGCCACGAGATAATATCTTGAGGCCTCAAGATAATAAGTCGTGGCTACGAGATCAAATAAAACTGCAAATGTCACCTATATGCCACCGTATGCATCCGTGTTTTCTTTCCGAAAAAAAAACCCCAACATTTTCCATGATGATAGACCAACGGTCCAAATTGGATAAAAAGTTATTTTTTTATTTCAGACTTATGTTTTTCCCTCTATCCTGAAATAACTGCAAATCGGCTCTTACTCGGCAGTAATTAGTGTAGCCGCTATTTCATGAAGAAACCAGTGCTGATATTGAAAATTGTGATTGGCATATTCTAATTAGCCAGGTCAGGTGTTTCTAAAAAGGCTGATAACACTGTAGCAATGTGAGGATACATTCAAATTTATTACATAGATAATGCACGTGGAGCTCAGCTCGCAGACACAGTAACTTTTTGATATCCTTTAAACTCTATGAAAAATGTCAATTATTAATTGCTGACTGTTTTATATTTTCTAGAAAAAGTAAGCAAAACATTATTTTGTTTCATATGACAGGAATGAATTGCATCAAAAATACTAGGTATTGTTGAAAACTCATTGTTTTACATGCCAGATTAAGTAATTGGACCCCATCCTTGTTTGTACGTGACTGCTGGGGAAAAATAATGTTATGCTTAATTAAAGAGGTGACACTTTCTATATTTTTATCTGATATCGAGTTGTAAGAGCCGATTTGCAGTTATATGGGTAAGAGTCCGATAAGACTCCCTACGGTCGTCTTAATACGAACTCTTACCCATACTTATGGCTCTGCGTAGATATTTGGTTTAGAAATTTACATGGAATGTTGTTTTCATCGAAAAATATCGTACAGGCAAAAATGTATGTCGTCGAGGCACTGCGTTAAACATTTATTCGTTTTATCATTGATAAAAATTATTTGTACATGAAAGTATCGTTTGGATGTTAATCACGTTGTTTACAAATAACAGACTGTCAAATTCCGTAGAAATTTGTTTTTCTCGTAGTTACTTTATATGCTTAAAGAAAAATAAGTAACAGATAACCAGCCCATTTGTTCTCTGCATTCTGATTTTCCGCCGATTTAACACTGGGAATCTGTACGTTGCTTACAAGCCTAATGTGCCTGCTATTTAAATATCCATATTTTTATCACAATCGCGGGAAAATTGTATTATAACAATAACAATAGTTCCCATGTCCTACATGTATATCACTTCAAAGATAAACAAAATGCCTGTACTTTTAACAAGAAATAGTTTTAGTATGGCGTAAATTTCCAGAGTAGCTTATTATAAATAATAGTCACTCTGATGTTTCTAAGAACGCTCTGACAACAACAAATTAATAATTATCTACTACACAAACTTTTCTATCTCCAACGTTTCGACAAAACAAATTAGTTGTGAATCTGTCCCATGAAATAATATTTTCATCTTTTTATAATTATTTATGTTTGCATAAATAAATGTCTTAAATATAACATAAAACTTGATATTTTATGTGTGTTTCGTCAGTTCTCAGTAACGCAGTACCGGTTACACACCAGTGTAGTTATCAACAGTGTATTTGTCACGTGACATTAGCGGCAATCTCTATAGTCTATATTTTGATGGTTCGGCGCAAATTTGACCACAGAAAAGGTACTTAGGTACGTAGAGGCGAGAAATTGCCCCTGAACACGAAAATAGCACAATATCTCGTCGCGCAGTACAATTAGTTGGACTAATCTGAAGATGGGCTAAAAATAACTTCTCGGGAAATCCGAACAACAAAGAAGGCGAAACAAAAACTGACAGATATATATACATGTAAGAAATAATTAATTAATGTAGATCTTCTGGACTTTAGTCAGATTGATTGCAAACCTTTAATTTTGAATGACTGTTTGAAATGTAATTGATGCACTTCGTACATGCTTTTGTTCTGTCAGAATAAATAACTCGTTTAAAAGATTATGATATAAACTATAATATAAAAGTATAAAAAACCTGTTATTAATTTCAGTTCATCGGGGTAAATGCAGCACAGGAACTCGACGAAATCTTCATACTTCTTTCCCGGTAGTTCAATTTCTGCCTGACCTTTCTCCCTGAACTCTGTTTTCAGCATTGCTTTAAACACAGGTGACGCTATACACAACACGGCTTTACACACGAAGATCTTTTTGTCCTCAATTTTTAAAGTTAAATCACATTCGCCTGAGCTATCCCCGAAGCTTGTTCCATCAATACCATCTACTTTTTGTTGGTACTGTTCTTGATTTTCTGTTGTGATTTCCATTTCAGTTCGTTATCTATATCCTTATGGGTGACGTAAACCTTAACTGCCTACTTTCGATTTACGGGCTTTATTACGTACATCACGGGGGAGGAACTGTTACACGAAGGATGGAGTTCTTATGCTAACTTGTTTGGAGTTCACGGAGTTACTGTAAAAACGTTACGGGTTTCTGCGGAAAACTTTTCTATATACTTGGAGAACTCACATGAAAAAGGGTGAAGTTTGAGGTGCTAAATTAAACTATGATAATTAAGCTTGTCCTATATAGTGTATTATGTTTCAGAAAAACCTTTTAGTCCATTTTTCATCGCCTTTTAAAAAAATCTGGTAGTTTTGAGCAAAATTTCCAAATTACTTCCTCATTCGTAGAGCGATGTCGGGTATATTGGGACATCTAAGGCATATTTGTTACTGTGATTTTAAATATGCTTGTTTCATTATTGGCATTGGATACTTAGGATAAGCTCTGTATGACTATCGTCTATAATGGGCCATTATCATAAGCATATGCAAAACAAACGCGATATACCTTCTTAAACAGAAGAGCATGAGGAGGCAGTTTTGGGACACGTCGGGTATTTATGGACAGAAAGAAGGGCATTTTGGGACACATTAATTTTAGTGTAAAAATTCTGTAACAAAACATAGAACAGTAAATCTTATTTTGCATGGTTAAATTTGATTGAAAATTTCTTTTAAATAACAAGTCTAAATCAAATATAATACTATTTTATGATGCATAATAGATCTATAGAGTATGTGAGGTCAAATGGTCTTATTTATCTGTTCATTTCGATTAAGTTCTATAAGAGGGTTAATGCCCCTTTCTGTATGCATTAACATCTTCAGAGGCATGAAGACACAATCAAAGTCTGAGACAGCACAGTTAGGGATTTAAAATGTCTGAGGGCTTCTGCAAATGTTAATAATGCATGAAAAAAGTGCATTTATTAGTTATTTTCTTGGACAATAAACGTCAAATCGGCAATTCCTCATTTCCTTGTCTTCATACCATAGATTTTGCTATGCTTTAAACGTGCTGGTACATGTATATTAGAAAGCACTTTTAATAAGAAAAGGAATGTTGCAGGAGTAGTATGTTTAAGTGTAATGCTAGTATCTATATCTGTAAGATCATTGTCATCACAATAAACTGATATTTCGGAATCTCTAAGGAGTAAGGTTCCTTTTTCAGTTTTTTTCGGCTTTAAGCCTGAGTCATTTTGTTTTATCCTCATTTTCTCTGCCCTTTCTATAATTTTGTTTTAAGATGTTTTTTTGTTTTGTTTTTTAAAAAACATATCTGACATACAAACACAACTTCACTGAGTTAATGATACGTTTCTATAATATCTAATAACATAATAAACATTTGATATTCACGTGTCCCAAAACACCCTACATCAATAAAATGTTGTCGGGAGTTTTGGAACCACATTTTATGATGAATCAAGTAGTATTAACAACTAAAATATGCTCACATGTTGATCAGGGGATTTTTTTCATCCTAAATTTATAGTTTACTTCTACAAAATATATCATAAACAGGTTTTATGAATTTAAGTATTGGCTATTTTTTCTTAAGCTTATTATAAAACAGTGGCATGATTCTCCTAAATTCCTCATCATGCAAAAAATAATAATATTCACTTAATGTACAGGCACTATGTGGAAGCCAGCAGAAAAGAGGACGATTGATTGTCATTTCTAATTGAAGAACTTAATGGAATTATACTTCTAAACGTTATAATGAGATGCGGTCCAAAATACCCGATGGTTCACATATACCCTACAACGCTCTACATATTTGCGATCTTCTTCGTTGCTATACTTAATTACCTAATTATAGTGGAGTGTTGCAAACATTGCAAACAAAATTCCTTAAACATTGCAATGTTCCGTACAAGTAGAATATTCGAAGACAAACAGTTGTAAATATGTTTATTTTATATATTTTTTAACCTTGTCAAGCTCAAAATCAAAATTCGGTGAAAAAATCCAAATCAGTTCAGGAACGGGGAAATATTCCAAATCAGCCCGAAACGATTACGCACCGTAGGTATAGTTGATCGGTTGATTTTTTTTATGTATAAAAAGATCATATATTTCGGGTGCATGGGTGTGAAGGGTATCCCGTTAAATACCTAAAGATGACACCCATCTCATTAAATCTACATTAAGGTAGTGCATACTACTTCCTATTTTGTTGCAAACCATTTACATATAATTTGTTTCGGCAGACCGATAATATAATTACTTAATGTTCTCTAAAACTACCAGGATTAATGTATTATATTATGAAGAAATCATGATTGACTATTAAATTCAAAGCGTATTTTTATCCTGTAAGTCAATGCTCTATATCAAGTATGTTTTCAGTCATTCCAATAAAATGAAAAAAAAAACAACAACAACAACAACAAAAAAACCAACCCCAAACAAACACAAAAAGACAAGAAACGGAGGCAAGAAAAATATCTGTTGAACTGAAATACACTCTAAACCAACGTTTTATAACCATTTTTTGTGCAAATGATACAGTTATCATAAGAACTCTAAACAAGTTATTATAAGAAATCCATCCTTCGTGTAACAGTTCGTCCCCCGTTTTATGTATTGTTTGTCAATTGCATACTGATTTTACGGCCAGTTCACACAATATATTTATTGTTTCCGATAGTAAGTTTTTGTGTAAGGCCGCGTCTACACCTGTTCAAGAATCATATTCTCTATCTAAGTATTGTCTTGCAAAGTGTAGACAACCTACTTGAATGATTTTTAAAGAGAAATTCTGTGACATCCTTGAAGATAATTCCTTGGATAAAATTAGAACACGTTCTATTTTTCTACAAGTTTTGCTTGTAATGTGATATATTTAAAGAAATCAGAACAAAAATGTTAAAGAAATACTATTATTGTTACTCAAATGCCTACTAATGAACAGTACAGATCAAAATTAGCTAATAAGAAAAGTCTGTCATTTGTTCAATGAGATTTTTTTGTCATTTGTCATTCTCTAATTTTTACAATGGTATAACAACAATTGCATATAGCATTATTCATTATAAGTGTTGAAATTGTGTCAGTCTTGTAATTGTACTTGTAATTGTTTATTACCTATGCTTGATGAAGTTTCTTGTTGTTTTGTTAGCTGTTTATATTGATATGAAAATGTTTTTTTAAAGAATAAAAGAATTCAATTGAATTGAAATTGATTGTTTGTGGCTGTCAAGACACTGATAACACCGGTTTGACACAAAACATGTGCCCCGAAGATGTGATAGTACTGTCAATTTTTCTTATTTTCTGACTTTTTTGTTGCTGATTCAGTGTACATGACCTGTGAATTTCAGTACGCAGAAAAGACACAAAAAAAAAAGTTCTGTTTTTCAAAAGTAGAATCAAAATGGATTTTAAATGATCATGTTCATTTAGTGATTGTATCATAGTTTGGAGACCCTTCTGTTGAAAACGTGTCAGAGTTATATCGTATACATATATATGCACAGTGCGTTAACTGGAGTGCAGGTATTAGTTACCCGCACTCCAGAGCATGCCCTTTGATTGGCTCTTTTTTTGCTGGGGTTTACTTATTGAGACTGCAGAGAAAGGAAAAGCGACATAATTTTCATTTTCAGATGCTCGTTCATTGGTTATTTTTTTTTCTGGGGTTTCATATTGTTACAACAGGGAACGTGTTTTTATGCTTGACTTTGATACAAAAGAGAAAGAACATCAAAACTGAATAACACTAAAGGGTGGGGGGGGGGGGGGGGGGGGGGGGGGGGGGGGGGGGGGGGGGGGGGGGGGGGGGGGGGGGGGGGGGGGGGGGGGGGGGGGGGGGGGGGGGGGGGGGGGGGGGGGGGGGCGGGCTATAGCCTCGTGTTTCGATGGATTTTCTATTACATACATTTCATCAAATAAAGAATTTGCTTCAATTTATAAGCTCAAAATATTTTTTTTCTCACATTTTTCCTTTTTTTTATTTACTTTATTGCTTTTAGCTTATGGCATCATTTTTCGCTTTTGTATTCACACATTTTACAGCAACATGATAGTATTGCAAAGACAAAGGTAAAAATCCTGAGCAATCTTGATAAGACATTTCAGTAAAAATATATTGAAAGTGCCATTTATTTAGCTTATCTAAATGTGACATGTAAGAAACTTGACTAGGTGTAGACGCAATTCTTGAAATGCCCGCAGTAACATGTGATTAAGGTAAGACCATCTAAGAGCTGCACGGTGAAAGTAAAAAAATACTGTAAAACAAGATGGCCCTACATCGCTCACCATCGAACTCATCCAAGCAATTACCTAGACAAGCATTCTGACCAAGTTTTATGACAGTTGAGTCAAAAATGTGACCAATAGACTGTTAATTAACAAGGTTTTTCCATATTTGAGCAGTATAACCTAGCTTTTAATCCCAGGTAACCCATATTCAACCTTGACCTAGAAATCATCAAAACAAACTTTCAGACCAATTTCCAGGATATTTGGATCAAAACAGGAGCCACTAGAGTGTGAACAAAATTTTCTACTTTTAGCTCCTGTATCCGAGATGACATCGAACTCATCAGAGCAATTACCTAGACAAGCATCCTGACCATATCTGATGACAAAAAATACTGTAAAACAAGATGGCCCTACATCGCTCACCATCGAACTCATCCAAGCAATTACCTAGACAAGCATTCTGACCAAGTTTTATGACAGTTGAGTCAAAAATGTGACCAATAGAGTGTTAATTAACAAGGTTTTTCCATATTTGGGCGGTGTGACCTAATTTTTGACCACAGGTGACCCATATTCAAACTTGACCTAGAAACATCAAAACAAACTTTTAGACCAATTTCCAGGATATTTGGACCAAAACAGTAGCCACTAAAGTGTGAACAATATTGTTCTACTTTTAGCTCCTGTGACCTAGTTTTTCATCTGAGATGACCCATGTTCGAACTCGTCTGAGCCTTTACCTAGACAAGCACCCTCACCAAGTTTTAAACAGTGGAGTCAAAAATGTGGAGTGTTCATAAGGTTTTTCCATATTTGGGCAGTGTGACCTTGCTTTTGACCCAAGGTGACACATTTTCGAACTTGACCTAGAAATCATCAAAACAAAAATTCTGACTAATTTCCAGGATATTTTGAATAAACTGTAGCCACTAGAGTGTTTACAAGATTTGTTTTATATTTTAAGCGCCTGTGAAATAGTTTTTAATCAGAAATGACCCATGTTCGAACTCATTTGAGCAATTACCTAGACAAGTATCCTGACAAAGTTTGATAATGATTGAGGCAAAAATTTGACCGCTAGAGTGTTAATGAACAAATCATGAAATGTGGACGGACGACGGACATTCAACGATCCTAAAAGCTCACCCTGAGCAAGCTTCGATGAGCTTAAAACTAATCAACTTTATATTGGGTACACAGTTGTGAAACTTAAAATGTTGTCATCTTCTGCTTGTAAGTAGAATGATCTGAACTCTGTTAGCTTTATTATTATGACTAAACGTAGTTGTTAACATTATAGCAGTAAGCAATAATATTTTTAACAATTAGCCCCATTTTGATTTAGAATATATTTTAAAATTGCGATTTTTTATCTCTTGAAGATATACTTATTATTGGAGTCTTGGTAATTTTGTCAAGGCACATCAATAGGACAGGGACAAAACTCTAAGTGATGACTATTTGTCATTAATTAGCCATCGTAATTGTCTGAAATTAATTGGAGATTAGCAGTGTTATTTTGGGTTCGAATTCCACAAGGGATTTTTATTCTTCTAATTTAGGTTGTTTACAAGCAATATTTTCTTATATCTACCCAGGCAATTCAGTTAAGTGATATACAATACTGTATTGTTTCAAACGCATTATAGTTTATCATGTGTATTTACTTTACATTTTATACCACAAACAGTGTTTCAAGTGTGAAGAGTGTAACAAATCACTGGACTATCACACCATGACTCAGAGGGATAGTGATGTCTTCTGTAAAAGTATGTCTCTTGTTTATAACATAGCTTCTTTTCCTTACAGAAATATTAGCGACTGACAATCTGAAAAATTTAAGATTTAGTCACATGTTAACATTTTATTAATTAAACATTCTTCGTACTTCTCCTCCATCTATATTTCTGGCAAGATGTTTTACACCATTAGGGATCTGTGGCCTAGTTGTCATAGATTTTGATTTCAAATTAAATGTCCTTCACCGATGTTTGTTGAAGTCTAGTCCGGAACATTCATACTTTCATGTGAGGAAGCTATCCAGCTACATGTACTTTATGGAAGGTTATTGGTTCTACTGAGGTACCTGCTCATACCTGAAATAGTGCATGAAGTACTTTTTACATTTTACATCCAGTAGAACTTGAAATTGGCTATATGACCATTACAGTGCAAGTTTGACTTTAAAACCAAACCTAGCATATTATTATCTTTGAAATGTTGATGATATAGAAGAAAATACAAGCTAAAATAAAAACAACCAAAAATATCATTCAGTGTATATAAATACACTAATAATTTGGGCTTTCTGCTGCTTGGTGGGTACGGCCTTTATGTTCCAATTATTATCTCCGTATTGCTGTAGAATAAATCCTGGGTGAAAGGTTGAACTATTTCATTTGAGAAAGCTATGAAGTTTATCTTGCAAAATGTCTGTGGTTCTACACAGATTCCAGCTTCTGTGCCTGACATAATACAGAGAGAGTTTGAATCTTCCACCCAACAGTAACAAGCTGGAAGGTCATCAAATATGTTAATATGACTATAAAAGAATTTAAAGAAAGCTTATAGATTTGTTTTGTTTCTATGTAAATTTTCTATATTATAGATTGTTACAGTAAACATTTTGGACCAAAAGGGTTTGCGTTTGGATCTGCCTTACAACATATATAGACCATGTGCACATGAACTGGAACATAGTTACTGTATGTTTGTTGTTTTGTTAATAGAATTATTTTTTTTTCTGAGGAGGGATGACACAAACAGTCATGGGTATTGTTAAGTGACCTACAGGAAAAAGCTTGAAGCTTGTGTTTTATGTTTCATTGACAATGTTAGAAAAAAATGTAATGGTCTTACGATATTTTGAAAAGAACTGGTAGTGGATATATCCATAAGCAGATCCAGGGGGTATCAGGAACAAAAGGGTCTACACTGTCTTTATTTGATCTTGGTAAACATTTGCTCTTTGTCCTAATTGGCAACATATTGAATTTACGATGTCTCTGGTAAAATAACATTGACAATTTTTGTTAATAACATAGAATTACAAACAGTCTGACAATCGAAAAATCATACTGAGATAAAAAGGGCCACTGCCTTGCCCTAGAAAAAAAACCTGGATCTGTTTGTGAGAAAGGAAAGTTACATAAAGATACTGGTATTGTTTTATGAAATGTTTAACAATTACTTTGAAAGGAGATACATTTTCATTTTTTAATTTGATGTTTATATATTTGTAAGCGTGCATGACATGATCTTTTGACTGTGTTTTATCAAAAATGGCAAGATAAGTTACAAGATGTATGTACTCAGAAGTTGAATTTTTTGCATAGATGATAAGACTTTCATGTGCTAATTAGGCAACTCTAAATACTTTCAACACCATTGTTTTGATGCTTTGCTAGGGCTTTTTCTTATTATATTTTTATTTTTATATATCATATGTAAATTAACAGTGTTCTAGTTTAGTTAAGAGAGGATGCGGTGTAAAGAATGTTAGGTTTTTTTTTTGTTTTGAAGGTTGATTTTTTTTATATTCTTTAATTTACATTATGAAGCAAGCTCTGATACTTTGTTATTAATTATTATCTTCTGATAACATAACAATGTGGAGTTATTATGGTGGAATGGTTATGGTCCCTGACTTGGAATTGCTTGCATTTCACCGCTGTGGGTTCAAATCCTGCCAGTGACATTGGATTCTTTCATGTGAGGAAGTTATCAAGCTAACATTTTGAAGAATGGTGGTTCTTGCTTTTGTGCTTGAAATATTGCATGAAGGGAGGCCTCCCCTAACCAATAAAGCTTGAAAGTTGCCATATGACATTAATTAAATAGTGTTTATATAATGTTAAAGCCCACCAAAAAAAAAAATAAAATTTAAAACAAAAGAACTTGATAATGTAATATGTATGGTCATTTGGTCATTATTTAGAGAACTTGGTTACTAAAGATAACTTCTGTAAAGGGGAAATCTATATCACTATTCAGTGGTGGGAGATTTGTTTTAATTGGAAAATAGAGGGGAAATGTAATGCACACTAGATATAATTAAAGATGGTATCTGTCTGTTAACCCAGGGATCTTGGGTTCAAGCCCTACTGTGGTCTAAACCATGCTTATTTATATGACCATAGTACAGTCAGGGAATTTAAAGTGTTGTTCAGATAGGCTCTAAGCTTTATTAAAACACAAGCTAAAATGTATATGTCTTAACTAACATTAGAATAGCAGATGTCAGTGTATTTGGTCATTCCATAGCTGAAATATAGTCTGACATAATGTAAACTGACATAAAATGCGTTGTTCATATAGTCTTAGCAAATAGCAAATAGTTCTCCGCAACAAGATATGATAGCACTTCTTTTTATCTTGCTTTGAAAAATATACATGTACTGACTTTATTTAAGAAAATAATGAATGAAATACCTCGGAAGACTTATCAGATTTTCTGGCTTTGACATTAATATTTTACTGCATTTATCCAATTTCACTACAGCACTAAAATATTTATGCATTTTTGATTTTGGAGAAGTTTTAGTTGGTAAAACAAGGTTATATATACATATTTACAGACATAAACTACATTCATTCAGGTTATTTTACTGCCAATATCCTCATATATGATAATCATTTTCAAACATAAGCATACACTGTGAAATCTCTTTCCTGACTTTGTATTACCATCTGTGTTCAACTTGAGAAAAATCTCGTAAATTTGTGTAAAGGATTGTTGCATGCTGTTTTTTTCTTTTAAAAATTTTAACAGCATTTATGTGATAAACTTGTCCGGGCTTAGCCAATAACCTCTAGTTGTATGTGGAATGAATTGTCCTGTTTTGAATTTGGAACTATACATATGCATTTCCTCCAATTTCAGTATAAACCCATAACATGTTGGAACTGAAAGTACCTAGCGTTTGATCAGGCTTTATGCTGTTGGTAGCTTAAACGGACTTCACTGAGGTTTGTTTTACATGATGATCAGAAATAATTTTGCGAGATAAATGTTCCATTGAATTTGACGTAGGTGTAGGTCATTAATGTGTGTGCAGAATTTCTATTTTTCAGAATAATTATTCTAATTGTGAAAAATGACCTAAAATTGAAAAGTGTTAGAACGCTTTAAACTTGAATCGGGCTTAGAATAGCACAAAATTGACATATTTAATTTCTTTCCAAGTATATTTCTTTATGTATTTGGCATAAGTGTCTGTTTCAAGTGTCCCGTGTACCCCCCACCCTTCCCCCTTTCTTATGTAAGAAATTCAAATTTTATGGTTTTAGGCTTATGAACCTCATTAATTCTATAACACACAACTAGAAGTTATTGGCTAAGCCTGGTATGGCTCTATAATACTGACATTGACCTGTTATATCACCATATGCTCTCAAATATTTAATTGGGTTATATAAACACAGTGTTTTACTGAACATAAAAATATTTACTTTATGATGTTGTGTTAACAGGATAACGGCATTAACAGGGATAGCTCATGTAAATAGATTATTTTTTTAATTTTCTAAAAAAGAGAACATGATGTTTTTATTATGTTATTGTCATCCTGTATATATTTAATGTTTTCAGTGACATTAGTGATCATCTCTCGAAGAATACAGTATATATTTTTTAACTATCTTGTATCTAAAAATATCACAATTTTCATTTGAAAGAGGCAAACCTCTGCTGTCACATTTTTGACATTAATATTATACATGGAAGTCATTTTATTATCATGAAACCATTTCTTGTCTTACCAGATTTAAGTGAACTGTGTTTTCAATAGTGGTTTCAAGGGAAGAAACTATGTTAATTTTGTCTTTATAATTATTTCATTTTCATATAAGAACATACACAAACATATTTTGGAAAAAAAGTGTAATAGATAATCGTACATTTTATATTATACTATCAGGAGTTTTACAGGAAGCTTATTATAGCCAATTTATTGTAAATACACAAATATAATTATAAATATAAATGTTAAGAAATACATTATAAATATAAATGTTCATCTTTTAAAGAAACATTACGGTAAAAAAATGGTATATATTTTACATTTTCTTTTTTTTTCAGATTTTTTTTATATAAATGGTACACATTCATATACTAATGTACTTGGACCAAGTGTTTATTGCATTATATTATATAACAATTTATTGACCATTTAGTTACTACATCTTAATGCATGGTTGTGAAAGTTTTATTCATATTTGATATTTTTCGATATTTCTCCTGTTTGGTTATAAAACAAACCAGGGATGTTTGCTATAAAAGCAGCACAATCTTATACATGTAATTCATTTCTATTTCATGAAAATTTAGAAAATGTTCTTTATTACGACATATATAAAGTGATTCGAGCAAGCCTAAGAAATAGCTTTCCCAGAAATGTGTTGTTTGTTTTAAAAAACTATTAATATTCTGTTTTTGTCACCTTGAGTACTGAATATAGTTAACTATAGTAGAGCATTTTCTAGTCTTGTACACGCTTTATATGTAATAAACTATTAAAACAGACAATTGTTCTCATTCATTTTCAAAACAGATTTATTCTGTAATCTTATCAAAACTAAAGGTGTATACTAAATGGTAGCATCAGCCGTAGAATGTCTTCTTATCGGTACAAGTCAACCCGGCCCCAAGTCAACCCGGCCCAAAATTGGTCAACCCGGCCCCAAACCAATGTCATTTCTGGTCAACCCGGACCCATTTTTTTTATTATATATTTTGCTTTAAAATATAAACACTTATCAAGAAATGAAATAAAAATTCACAACAAAAACAAAAAAAGTTTAACGCTGATATCTTTTATTATTTATGTTATATAAAAACTATCAATATTAACAAACAAGCAACACATGCATAGTTTACTGTTTTTACCGTCGCGAAAATAAGGTGACATCTGTCTTCAACCTTAACCTCTCTACGATAGAAGTTTTAAGAAAAAACTAAACTTTTTTTATTGACATATCATGGAAATGAAACCTTAATGTGTTCAAATCATTACTATGTTATTGTATGTTAAAAAAAATAAATGACCAAAAGCACACTAAAGTGTTTTTAAGTAAGATTAATTATAGAGATGCTGCAATCTATCACAGGTATCGCAGGTCACTGCACTGCCTCCTGTCTGTCACGCACAATATATCCACAATCAATACAGTTATCAGTCATAATGACATAAAGTGATTAAACACAAAACACTATCAATTTTTCAAACACTTATATATTCCAATACTTTTTACACAGTAAATATTCTTTGAAAATAAATTGATAAAAAACGAAACAAATATTAATTATACTGATGAACGTATTCAATGAAATCATTCAAATGAACTGAAAAAAGATTGTTGGAAACTTAATTCTATGCATTTCTTCCTAATTATCGCATGAACACTCACGAAACCATCTTTAATTTACATCGAATAAAGACATGAAAGATACTACCAACTTATTTAAAGGATTTGTTTTCACAGCCTGTTTGATTATCACATCTGAAATAATGTTGATGTACATATAATTGTTGATGTTATATAATTATTCATTATCACTATTGCGTATTAAACTGTTAAAGTCTTAATCGGCACAATTAAATTTACTGACACTTTTATGCCAGTTCATGTTTACTAATGTTCTATAGTTAATAATATTCAATTAATAATAAATCATTTTTATTCCATCATACAACAAAATGACCTGAATAGTTTTCTTTGAAAATATATATTTTGGGGCCGGAATGACCGATTATGGGGCTGCACTGACCAATTTTGGGGCCGCATTGACCAAATAAAAATACTGTGGGGCCGGATTGACCAACTTTGGGGCCGGGTTGACCAATTTTGAGGCCGGGTTGACTTGGGGCTGGGTTAACTTGGGACCGGGTTGACTGTAATTCCTTCTTATATCAACAATGCTGTCCTGGCAATTTCCTGGACTAGTTCTATTTATGCTTCAAGCCTTAATTCAGGAATGAAACAACATTTCACAAGCCGAAATCAATACGCTCATCAATTTTGTGCACAAAAGATGTCAGGCAGTCATTCATACTAAAGGTGGTCATACCCGATATGAATTTGTGATTTTGTTGGGCGACCCCTTCTGCATTTTAATTACCACTTCACTACTTTGGATAAACCCTCAGCAATATTTTTTTCACAAAAAATCGCAATAAAATACTCTTTCAATACATATAAATCTACTTTAATCCTGATTTTCATATGTGTGTATATCTGCACTTAAATGCAGGGACGTTTCTTTTTTTTTCTATTAGTATCAAAGGGGGGATGCTCCGGCGTCATCGTCCGTCGTCATGCGTCAACAATCGTCTTCTTCTCTGAAACTACTAAGCAGAATTACTTCACAGGCGCGTAGCTGCCTATACGCGAGTACGCAGCTGAATCCACATTATTTTGACCAAAAAAAATTTTTAGTAAAAAAAATGTGGTTTGAAATTCAGCCGCGTTCGCCGGATCTGATAATTACCACACTGAATACTTTATAAATCATATAGCCTAAATCGTACACCATACCGTAGTATTTTTTTTTGAAAAGTTGTCGGCCTTTGCAGCTCTTCAAAGTCGGGAGTTTGCACGCGCCGTATTTTCGAAATGTAAACAAATGTTTACATCGAGTTCTTAAAGAACTCATCCGCAGAATCAGCGTTAGAAAAGAGATAATTATAACTAAAATGTTACTATGTATGCCTAGTGTTTATTTGTTTCGGTCTGTTTGTTGAGTAATGACATGTTTGACCATGTCTGTGAACCGATTCTAGCGAGACTGATAACATTTTGAACTAACCAACCTGAATCAGTGAATTCATGATGCAAATGTGAATAATTCTGGTGCATTTGTCGTATTACTCTGCATTTTTGAAATAGTTCCTTCTTGGTAGATTAGTTATATTGATACATGGGGTCAAGAAAGCTCTCCGGAGGCCCCAAAACGCACCAAATTGCACCATTTATTTCAAAATTTTCAGGGGGGGGGGGGGGCATGCCCCCTGACCCCCTAGATTATTTTGAATCCACATTCTTTATAGGCTAGCTACGCGCCTGCTTCAAATTTGGTCTGTAGCATCCTTGTGTAAGTCACACTTGAATTTGCTCATGTCATTCCAATTGGCCCCTTTTAGGGGTCAGCAGAGCCAAAAATAGAAAAACCTTTAAACATCTTCTTCTACAGAACTAATTGATGGATGATCACCAAACTTTGTCTGTAGCATTCTTGGGAAGTCTTTTATCAAGTTTGGTCATATTAATTTGATTGGCGTCTTTTAGGGGCCTCTAAAGCTAAAAAAACACCTTTAAACACCTTCTACAGAACTAATGGATGGATGATCACCAAACTTTGTCTGTAGCATTCTTGGGTAGAGTTTTATCAAGTTTGCTCATTTTAATTTTGATTGGCCCCTTTTAGTAGCCGCTAAAGCTAAAAATAGAAATACCGTTAAATGTCTATTTCTAGAGAACTAATTGATGGATGATCACCAAACTTTGTCTGTAGCATTCTTGGGTAGTGTTTTATCAAGTTTGCTCATTTTAATTTTGATTGGCCCCTTTTAGTAGCCGCTAAAGCTAAAAATAGAAATACCGTTAAATGTCTATTTCTAGAGAACTAATTGATGGATGATCACCAAACTTTGTCTGTAGCATTCTTTGGTAGTCTTTGGTAGTCTTTTATCAAGTTTGCTAATATAATTTTGATTGGCCCCTTTTAGGGGTCTCTATGGCTAAAAATAGAAAAACCTTTAAACATCTTCTCCTACAGAACTAATTGATAGGAGTACAAGCGGAGTACAAGCGGACATGTTATTTTGAGCTCTCGATATTTTTTACAGAAAAACGGATTTAAAGTTGATATAGAAGTCTGTATGAACTTTTTTATGTTCACACAAGTTTGAATAAGGAATACATATTGTGCTATGTTTTAAAACTATGACAAGAAAGAGGAATAAAGGGAGTAGTGGAAGCGAATCCGATGAGATATTGAACCCCAAAAAAAGCAACAAAGAAAAGAGGCCCTTCAGAGGGTACAGCTGACAATTTGAATGTAAGTGAAATATTGAATGAGACACATGCTATTCTATTTGACTCTGAACATTGTGAAGTGGAGAGAAATAATATAAAGTGCAAAGCTAGTGCTAACAACAAGGAGATGCAAAGTATGGCTTCTTTTAGCGATATAGTAAGAAAGAGCCCAACTTCTACAATGTCTTCGAAACAAGAGTATACTAAGGAATTATTTAAAACAGGTACGAGTGAAAGTACTAAATTGGACTTGTTACTAGAGACAGTTATGGATATTAAGAAAAGTCAGGATAGCATGAAACGTATGTTCGAATCGAAATTAGAAAAATTCCGATCTGACCTGATGGAGAGCATCGATACGAAAATACGGGCCTTACGTGACGAGTTGTCAATGGATATCAACCGAGAGAGTTATCGTTTAGAACAAGTCGCGAAAACTGTTCAAGCTATGCAGTCTCGGATTACTACAATAGAGCAGACGACAAGTTCACGCCAGACAGATGAAAATAAGTCACGTGATAGCACGGATCAACACAAACATGGACAGTTTAATCCAAGCGATGACCCAGATTTAACAGTAACGGCAAGTGGTATAAAATACACTGAGGGGGAAGATTTAATGGCGGTAGCACATGACTTGATAAGTGCTTTAGGCGATGATGTTTCTTTGAATGTTCTTATTACTAGTGTATCGCGGCTTCCGACACGGTACGTTAACCGCCCACCGTTAGTCAAAATAAGCTTTCAAAATGTCGACGAAAAAATACTTGTGCTGAGGCATAAAATGGCACTTAAAGATATAGACAGATATAAAGAAGTTTACATTAAGAGTTACAAGTCGCGTATTGAAAGACTGATTGAAATGAATGCACGAGCTATTTTAAAGGAATTACCACAAGGCAACACGTTAAGGGTAAATGCAAATGGACGTATCATGCACAGAGTACAACAAGATGATAAACAGAAATAGGAAGGACCCTGTCTAAATGTCATAGTTAAATTGGCACACATAAATGTATGTGGTTGGACAAATGATAATAGTGAGCTTAGGTCGGGTATAATTGAATCCGTTAATGCTGACATTGTGTCAATTTGCGAAACGCACTTAAAGGGGAACGATGGAATAAATGTATTGAATTATACATGGTTTGGACATAATAGAACGGAATTACACAGGAACGCTCCTAAAGCTTCTGGGGGAGTAGATTTACTAGTGAAAAACTCTATTTGTGAAGAGTACGAATTAAATGTTATAGATAAATCGTATGACGGAATTTTAGTTGTTAAATTTGTTCACAAATCGTGTGATTATGAATTTGTCGTATGCGCATGTTATCTGCCGCCAGAGAATTCGACCAGAGGAAGAGATTCCGAGGGATTTTGTTCGTATTTGTTAGCACAGGTATATTTAAATAGTGACAGTGACGCATTATTCTTAGTTGGTGATTATAATTCACGGATAGGTTCACTTCCGGATAGTATCAGTGGAGTAGACTCTTTACCAAACAGACAAGTTCTAGACTTTACAGTAAATCAACATGGTCATGAATTTTTAGAATTCTTATGTAACGCAAAATTTTGTGTTCTTAATGGTAGATTCGACGCTGCAGACGACAATTTCACATCCATATCACGAAAAGGAAAATCTGTTGTTGATTACATATGTGTACCACACGACGTTTTGAAGATATGCTCGAATTTTAGTGTGCAAACTGTTCAGTCTATTGTTGACAAATATGGATTACACGGATTAATAGGTGAAAGGTCGCGGTTACCAGATCATTGTATGATATTAACGGAGTTTAGCGTGACAAATACCGTTACAATGAAAGACTGTGATAACGTTAGTAGCAAGAATATTATTAATCCGACACGTTTCAACTTAAATAGGATACCTTCAGACTTTATGGGGAGCGAACTTTCTAGGACAGCATTGATAAATATAATTACTAGAATTGATCTTTGCCGAGAAACACAGTGTGATATTGACACAATTTACGACACATTTTGTGAGACACTTATAACCGAAATGAATAATACAGTGCCAAAATACAGTTCATCAAAGCACACAAGCAAACGATTTAAGAACAAAAAACCGTTCTGGGATGAAAATTTGTCACAGCTTTGGAACAATATGAATGTTAAAGAACGGGCATACTTGAAATGTAAAGACATAAAATCCGTTCGTAACGCTTTACGTATGGAATATATTGATGCAAGAAACATGTTTGATAAAACACTAAGACGAGCAGAAAGACAGTATCGTGAATCAATCGCCCTAGAAATAGAAGGTTTATCTTCAAATAATCCTAACGACTTTTGGGATAAAATCCGGAGATTAGGACCTAGGCAGAATAAAAATATACCTGTTGAGATAGTTGAAAATGGAGATATCATTACCGACGAAAATCGAGTCTTTGAAAAATGGAAATGTGACTTTGAAAACTTATACAATGGTGAAAATGTCAGTGATTTTGACGAAGAGTTTTTCAGTCAGAAAAAGATTCATAAACAATTAATCGAGTTAGACATGTTGGACCCTTTATACACGCCCAATACACAACTGAATGGAAATATTACAATTCAAGAACTTTCTAGCATAGTCATGCAAGCGAAATCAAGATCTGCATCCGGTTATGATATGATCCCGTACGCTGTAATTAAATTTCCTAGCATAATAGCGGTCTTGCAGCAATTATTTCAACTAATTATGGATACTGGAATTATACCTTCACCCTGGAGAAAATCAATAATCTGTCCCATTTTGAAAGACTCAAATACTGACGCACGATTACCTATGAATTATAGAGGGGTCAGTCTACTATCATGCATTAGCAAGTTATATAGTGCATTCATTAACAAAAGAATTACGGTTTGTTTGAACGAACACGATATTTTAGCCGACGAACAGAATGGATTTAGAGCAGATCGCTCATGTGAGGATCACATCTTTACATTAGATAGCATTATAAGGAATAATACGTCCGTAATGACAGCGTTTATTGACCTCAAGAAATGCTTTGATTTCATCGATAGAGACATGATGCTATATAAACTACTCTTGAATAAAATAAAATCGGGTAGTGTTTTATCAAGTTTGCTCATATTAATTTGTTTGGCCCCTTTTAGGGGCCGCAAAAGCTAAAAAAAAGAAATACCTTTTAATGTCTATTTCTAGAGAACTATTTGATGGATGATCACCAAACTTTGTCTGTAGCATTCTTGGGTAGTCTTTTATCAAGTTTGCTAATATTATTTTGATTGGCCCCGCAAAGGCTAAAAATAGAAATACCTTTAAATGTCTATTTCTACAGAACTAATTGAGGGAAGATCACCAAACTTTAACTGTAGCATTCTTGGGTAGTCTTTTATCAAGTTTGCTCATATTAATTTGATTGGCCCTTTTTAGGGGCCTCTAAAGCTAAAAATAAAAAAAAAACCCTTTAAACATCTTCTACTTCAGAACCAATTGATGGATGATCACCAAACTTTGTCTGTAGCATTCTTGGGTACTCTTTTATCAAGTTTGCTTATATTAATTTGATTAGCCCCGTTTAGGGGCCACTAAAGCTAAAAATAGAAAAAAACCTTCGAACATCATTTCCTACTGAAATAATTGATAGATGATCACCAAACTTTGAGGCATTCTTAGATAGTCTTTTATCAAGTTTGCTTATATTAATTTGTTTAGCCCCGTTTAAGCTAAAGCTTAAATGCCCCAGGTCATGGCATTTCTTCAACTTATTGTTTAAACATATTCCATGCTCAAATTTAATATTAGAATATTTTGACATTTCAACACTGAAAAGCAGTTGTTTCTGGTGAGCGACTCAAGGCCATCATGACCCTTTTTTCAGTATAAGTATTCGACGTAATAAAGGCCATTTCCCTTTGTGTCTAATATTGCTGTAAAGAAATCTTCCAAGGTACCACAACGAAATAACACAAATGGTGTTTTAATGTTTGGCACCAGAAAAATGGTGATTGTTTTGAAAATGTGTACCCTTTATATCAGGCGGAACAAATTCCTAAATTAAAATACGACCATGCTTCACGGGCCTCTTTTGGGGGAGGGAAGCTTTGTTCATTATGTTCATTATATTGTTGTAAAAGAAATGAAACGACTTTGAACTAATGCATTTGTCATTTTTGTTTGTTTGTTTCAGTTTACGCCTTTTTCCAACAGTATTTCAGTCATATAGGCGGGTAGTTTCCTAACCATCGTTCCTGGAGAGTTACACCAGTACTAGACTACCTTCCTCCGCGCTAAACTACCAAAGCATCTCCCGGGGATCGAACCGACGCCAGAGAGGTAACTGGATTAGAAGTCATCGACTCTAACACCTCGACCACGGAGGCGGTTAGACCGCGTCGGAATCACACAAATAGTGTGTTTTTCAAAAATTCATAATCATTATATACAGAAAGAACCGGCTAATCGGCAACGGAATAACATAAATTGTGTTTTATGGTTTGCACTAGAAAGTGGCGGGTTTTTTTTTGTACAAAATTAAAAATTTTTTGTACACTTCATATACAGAAAGAACAAATTGCAGATAAAAAACAGCAACAAAAAAGAAGGAAAAAAACATGCCGAACGAGCTACTCGACGCCATTTACCTTGAGTGAGAAGTTTGTGGCTGATATAAATGTAAAAGAGAACCTCCAAACTAATGCAGCGGAATAACACAAATGGTGTTTCAACGGTTTACACCAGGAAGTGATGTTTTTACCAACAAAAAATTTGCTCACTATACAGAAAGGAGGAAGAACATCCGAACTTATGTAATTACTAATCCGCAACAGAGTCACAAATAGTGTTTATATATATAATTAAACGGTTGAATCCAATTTATGGAAATTCATACACTTTATAATTATTAGTTGGAACAAATCACATATCTAAAAAAAATGTCCATAACACGTGGGCTTTTCGAGGCGATTTTCCTTAGGTTTAAAGCTTTGTGCTTTATACTGATGTAAAGACAATCAAAAACCTCACCATGACTCCTGACTTCATATTTTTTCTGCAATAATTTTCCTCTTATGATATTGCGAAGCATATATATTTTCATATACAAATTGTGCCCAGTTTGTTTCCTTGTGTTTAATATGAATGATTCTTTGCATTATACTGTATTCTTACTTATTTTAGCATGACATTTTTATAACAGTCTTTAATTGAATTTGATTTCAACGATTGAACAACCGTGTCAGGTATAAACAATTATAGAAAAATTACCAATATGTGATATACTAGTAAATATACATATATGTGAAAAGTATAACTCAACTGTTAAAAAATAAATGATTTTTGTAACTGTCCGCGGTGCAGTTTCTTTCATGTTTGGAAAATACAAAAAAGCTCTAGTCAGATATGTCTTGTAGTTGTCTTGTAGTATAATCAATCCATGAAAAGGTATTTATTTCAGTCTGAAGCTGCACACCAGATAGCTTTAACATATTCCTTCAACGTGTAATGTTACAACGTGTATTGAATGAAACTAATCCACACACGTATATTGGTTTTACAATATTTGTTTGTTTGTTTATTTATTTAATTGGGTTTTACGTCACACCGACACAGTATACATCATATGGCGACGTTCCAGCTTTACAAGTGGAGGAAGACCTCAGATGCCCTTCCATGCATTATTTCAGACACTAATGGGCACCCGAGTAGAAGCACCGACGTTCCGTAAGCTAGCTGGATAGCTTCCTCACATGAAAGAAACCATGTCGGGACTTGAACCCAAAGCGGTTAGGGGCAAGTGGTTTGAAGTCAACGACCTGAACCACTCGACTACGGGCGTCCTATTACCATATTTAACAATGTTATAGAAAAGTTATGTGTTTAATTAAAGCAGTTAAAATTCACAATGTTCAGTTTTCTATGTTTCTTCTTATTCTACTTCACGTTATACTTTCTTATAGACGTTTTAACATGTTCTGGTAGAAGTTTCAATTCTCTTTCAACCGCTTGAAGTTCAACATTTGTTTTCGCGTTAAGTGTGGAAATGTGTCTTTCAAGCAAATGTGGCTCGTTATTAAAGTAACGGACACATAACCGTATTGCTCTTAAAATTTCAGAACAGCTTTCGACTGAAATCTCCACCTTTTGTTTTATTAAAGCACTGTACCTAACGGTTTCCCCAGTAGTCTTATATACCCATTTATTCGAGGTTTTAAATAAATACATATCATCTTCCCTATCCAATTCATTGGCTTGTAGAAGTTTCTCTCTCTTTTGCAAGGCCATATATCTTATTTGTAGAACTGATTTATCCGAGATGCAAAACTGAGACGCACCATTTTCCATTTTTGCAAGACTCAAGTCGGACGCTAAGACGATACACTGATCTTTCAGTTCATCTAAATTGTATAGTTCAGCTAAATGTAGATGCCTGTACATCTCTGTGTTATTCAATTTGTGTTTTCCGTTCACTAATTGTATAAGAAGCTTATGAATTCTTTGTTCAAGAATTCTCACCTGATATTCCGAAACGAGCGGCAGAACTTTGTATACATTTGTCTCTGAAGAAAAAGAAAAAAAAATGTATTTTACTTTATGTAAGTATTTCGCATTTTAACATGTTTGAAAACATGAATCTTCAATACAATTCGTTAACAATAAAATAAAATCGACATTTTATATATAAAATTGGGGTACGTTCACATACGAATAACATATTGACCTTATTGCATCCAATATTTGACATAAGCTTCTTCTCATATGTGATACGCCAGGGGCAACTTGAGCAAGAATGGCATTTTTATGATTCTATTGTTAAAATTGACCGCTCTCTTCAAAAATATCCAAAATTGTTAAAATTTTATGATTTTCTCATTTGACTGGGTTCTTTCGTCTTTAAAATACAGGTACACACATGTATAAGTAATAAACTGTATGTTTCTGTCAATACATTGATTAAAGATGTCAATTTCAATTTGATCACCCAAGGCTTTTGCACATAGGTTTGAAGTTGGCATAATTCGCACAATGTATTGATTTCAATAACAAGACAACCCGGTCAAAGTGTTTATAATCCTTTAAAGCAGCACGCCTCCAGATTCA
This sequence comes from Ruditapes philippinarum, assembly GCF_026571515.1. Classification (NCBI taxonomy): domain Eukaryota; kingdom Metazoa; phylum Mollusca; class Bivalvia; order Venerida; family Veneridae; genus Ruditapes; species Ruditapes philippinarum. The sequence continues at coordinate 44,758 of NW_026852939.1, forward strand.
TTCTAATTTTCATGAAAATTTTGAAAATGTATTTAAAAGTAAAATATTGTGAAGTAAACAAAGAAAGTAATTCACACATTGCAAACAACTCACAATCCATGTAAATAACCAAAAATGGGACAAAATATGCAAAAATAAATCTTACTGCCTTAGTAACGCAGTAGAAATATGGCGATAAATAATGCAAAATCAGACAATAATCGCACATAAGATATAAATTGTAACTTGAATTTTAAATCGTTTTACTTTTCTTACAATTTAGTACGTTTTACCCAAGTTTGATTTTCTTGAAATATTTTGGCTCATCTGGAGGCTTGCAGCTTTAAAGCTGCATGCCTCCAGATGACCCAAAATTTTTAAAGAAAATTAAACTTGGAAAAACCACACTAAAACTTTGAAAAAGTAAACAAATTAAAGATTCGCGGGATAATTTATATCTTATATGCAATTCATGACTGTATTTTATAGTATTTATCACCATATTTCTACTGCGTTACTAACGCAGTAGGGGCTAATTATGCATATTTTGACCTCTTTTTGGTAATTTACGTGGATTTTAAGTGCCGATTGTAATGTGTCAAGTACTTTCTTTGTTGATTTCACAATATTTTAACTTTAAATACATCTTCAAAATTTTCATGAAAATTAGGATGAATCTGGAGGTGTGCTGCTTTTACGAAAGTAAAACTTTTAAACTATTGTGATTCCTCTAAAGGAAACTATTTTGTTTTATTGGAAATCATGCGAATGCAAACACAATCTGATTAAGATCGGCTCCTAATTAATTAACAGAACAGAACAGAAAATTTATTTGTCTAACTTGAACATTTACAGTTCATCGTTACATACATACATACATTTATTTACATACATGAAGTAATGTGACATTTTATATAACATATTAATAGATTATTATATACTACGCATTAGGATCTGACGGGCACCAATATGAAGTCACCCTCTAGTGACCTTTCAAACAGCCAATCATCGGTGATTTTTCATAATTTAAACCGGTTTCTGTTTCAATGCTAAGTAGGGAATTTTCACGATTTCGTGTCCATATAACCGGTAGGTAAATTGGCAAACAATCTTGCCTAGGGTTTAAAAATCGTTATTTACAAAATTCTTCTAACAATAATCAACAATTTGTTTTACTTCAACGGACATCGATATTTTGATACTTCGTCTTATGCCTATCTAATAAGGACGCTAAAATCATCCTCGTTAACCCAGGCTATTTACCCAATATCGGTATAATATTAAATGTAGTATAGCTGACAGGTTATATATCGGTATAATATTAAATGTAGTATAGCTGACAGGTTATATATCGGTATAATATGAAATGTAGTATAGCAAATATATTGACGTGCCAAAGCTTCATTCTGAGATATTTTTGTTCTGGGGCAGAATCAAAACCAAAAGGAGACCTTTCTGTGGTGAAACGTGGATTTCGGTGTAAATGTAAAAATGCAGCGAATTAAAACTAAGAATTTATTCAACAATATAATTATAAGGCAATATCGACACAAAAAGTGCTCTACCGAGTTTGAAGAAAGTAAACCACGTTAGTTTCATTTCACCGTCTCATTTTGTGTACCAACGCCGCCATATTTTAATGCTGCTACAGTAATTAACATGTACGCTAAAAATCGTTATTATATGATCTAAATATAGCTGCAATCTCATTGGTCCAAACAGTAGTCAACAGAACTTTTTATAAACTCATTTTCACTGGGAGTAGTATCATATTCACTGGCTGAATTGGATTTTCCCAATAGATTGAGACTCATATTCAATAATCATACACCGTAGACTATTAATTACACGTGTTAATTGTCGCTTTTTGTTCTTTATGGCATATTTCTCGATTAAAATATCATTATTTTACTACTATACTTAAAGGCTACAGTATAAACTTGAATTATTTTTGTGCGTAATGGTCGCTGCACGCCTAACACGTGCGTCCTTTTTCCCGCGCTTCAACGAGGTAAAATTTGTACATGTATATAAGGTTGTACATTTGTGATTTTTTTTGTATAGGATATCGACCGAGTACGAGATCTTTCTGTTTAGGAAAGACCAGGTCACGAATTTCATGTGACACCGAGAGCGCGTAACGCTCGAGGTGTTTCTTGAAATTCGTGACAAGGTCTTTCTTAAACAGAAAGATCGATGTACGATGCCGATATCCAACTTACACACCGTAAAACTATATTTGCTTAAGCAATGGCTGATCAGAAGCATTTGATATAATGCACAAATATTACTTTTAACACAACGAATATACAGGTAAGCTTTTATCAACGTTCTGCTTAAATACAATATATATTTTGCTTTTAAATTTACTTTTCCCTTAAAAATAATCAAAAAGCTAAATGTGCAATTTGTCAATAATAAAGTGAATAGATCTGTAATAGAAGGTATGTTAAAGAATGAATAATTATGTTGATAGTATTTCGTATCAGACAATGCAGATTCTAGGGCATTTGCTCCCTGGATAGTTGCCCCCTCCCCCCTTTTTTTGCTGTTGTAACTTGTCACTTGTCATCTCGTGTATAGATTTCTTGTATGCCAATGGAAATATTATAGTACATTTATTTATGGATGCTATTTTGACTTTCTAAAATTTGCGTGAGAATTTTTGTGTATTTAAGCACAATGAAATTTCGACAATAGGCGATGAATTTTTGGTAGCAAACAACTAAACAATAAAATATTCTAACATTTTTAAACAGGGAGGGGGGGGGGGGGGGGGGCAAATGTCTGCCCCTTCCAATGATATGAGGGGCAAATGTCCACCACTGCAAAAAGGGGCAAGCTTCCGAGGAGGCAACTGTCCTAAGGGCAATGTCCGAATACCCACTGCAGACCACGAAATACTTACATAATTTTTATGTATATTGTTTGCAAGTGTGAGATACATGAACCGAAACTATATTTTATACAGAAGATTATAAAGTGTTTTAGAATAAAATATGATCGTTCATCATAATTTTTTTATACTAAATCACTTTATTAACATTTTAAAATCGTAATAGTTATACTGTGATTACTGCTATATAATTTCATTGATATGAACTTGAAGCGTCCATATTGTTATATTGTGAACTTAATGACAAAAGAATCACTTAGATTACTATTACTTTGAAAAATGACGCGATTAAATAAATGATAAATGTGTCCTTACTTTGATATGCTGTACGTTATTTTTTTATTCAAATATTTAATATAGGGATGCTGGAATAATTGCTTAGTGCTTTTAATAAATATTATCATTTGTTTTAAAAATGTATCCCGATTTTGTAGGACAGGAACATTATGACAATCATTTGCATTTCATTTCAATTTTAATTTTTGATTGCATTTCATGTTATCTTTGTCTGTGCATTGGCAGGTCTATTTTTTCACGTGTATTTCATGACCGGGTCTGTCTGACTAGAACAGACCTGTGTACGTGCAAAAGATAGACCTCATAACGGACATTCTTTTGTTTAAACAGGTCTATCCGATTTTCAATTGCTCACTTGTCAATAATTGTATAATATTGCTCGGTCCAATCCCGTACTGAACGTAAATAGAATATTAGAATTGTGGTGAATGTGGTCAAATATTTGTTTTCCGTGGCAATAAGAATAAAAACATGAAAAAGTATTAAACATTGTTTATTGTTCTTGAATTATATTTCTTGCTACATTTAAGAAAAACGCGGAAAAACTTAAAGCTTATCATGGATTTTTTGTTGATAAACATATTTTTTACTGGATATACAAATATACTGTACTTGATTGAAATTTATATTGTTAGCACCCTTTCTATAATTTATATGTTATGTTGTTCACAACTTGCTGCGTATTAAAAATTTCCTTTGATTCATGCGTTAATGGCCTAGATTATGATAATAATACCCCAGATATTTCGTTGGGACGGGCCTCTTCCGATAAAATATGTAACTCGCGCGGTACACAAATGCTCGAATTTTGCAAAGCAACCTCATTACGTATTGCTCACGGTAGAATCGGTAACGATTATAATATTGGCGAGTTTACATACTATAAGAGAAATACGTGCACTACTATTGACTATCTCGTTCTATCTGCACGAGATTTTCCACTGATTGATTCGTTCACTGTCTTACCTTTTAATCTGTATAGCGATCACGCGCCGATAACGTTCTCACTAAAAGTAAACAGTAATCAAACCGAGCAAAACTGTGATATCAATTTTGAAACAACGGTACACTATAAGTGGAATGCTGCGCATAAATCTGCATTTAGAAATGATGTTATCGCTAAGCTACCGCAATTTAATGAAATTTTGTCTAAAATAAACACTGATAATATTACTAATGATAATATTGATCAAATGGTTGATTCTTTTTCTGCGCTTATTCAAAATACTGCTGATCCATATTTTAAACATTATTCGAATTGTAATGTTTATAGCAATTGTAACAAAGAATGGTATGATAATGAATGCAGAGTTTCGCGACAAGAGTATCAACAGGCTCTCAGTTCCTTTAATCTTAATAAAACGCAATCGAACAGGGATTAACTATGTAATGCTAAATGCAAGTATAAATCATTGATAAGAGAAAAGAAAAGGGCATTTAAGTTACGTAAGTCTCAAGAATTAAGTGATTTACGACATAAGAAACCCCGGGACTTCTGGAAACATTTTAAACAAAATAAAAAGGATAATACAAGCAATATTACGCCAGCAGAATTTCATGAGTACTTTTCAAATATGTTTAACGAATTACATGCGACACAGATTGAAGAAATCGAAAACTTTGTAAATAATAATGATTTTAACGTAAATAATCCCACGTTTGAGTCTTTGAATATCCCGATAACCACAGAAGAAGTTCGTGAAGCAATAAGTCGTATGAATCGTAATAAAACCTCATGTCCTGTTGATAATTTACTTAATGAGTATTTTATAGAAACTGCAGACATACTTGCAGGACATCTAACCGACTGTTTTAATAAGATATTTGATTCAGGTCTTTTTCCTAAAGCCTGGTCATATGGTTATATCGTCCCAATTTATAAAAAGAGGGACAAAAATGCTCCCAATAACTACAGAGGAATAGGAGGCAGTACACAGTTTCGGCTGTTTAGTTTCGAATTGGCCAGGGTGGAATTCACAAATAAGAGACAGTTTTGAAATTGAAGTGGATATTTGAGGTTCTAAATGTTTATAGTTACTATATTTCAAGTTTCAATGACTAGTATTGTATTTCAGTTATTTAGTAAAATTGAATTTAGTGGCGTTGACCCTTGTTTTTATGAGAGAGTACCTGTCGGATGCGAACGTGTGGTTTCTGGAGCTAGCCGGTGAATCAGCTCTTCAATTTGAAGGGTATGCAGAAGACTTAGAATAGTGAAAAAAGTAGGTGGATGGCATCCCGTTTGGATGTTATTTTCAGATTGTGCATGGTTTGAGAAGGAAGAAACACTATAGCTTGTGATTTAAGTTTTTGACGTTAATATATTGTTGTATTTTGCGTATAGGGATAATCCGCTTATTTTGTCGTTGATTTTCGCGACCAAAACAATGAAAAACACAGGGCTGTGTGCCAGAAAACTAGAAGGTGGACATGTATTTTTAATTGTTTGCTGTGAGATACATATATATATGTTAAATATGAAATGCATTTATTTCAGGTGTGTGATTACAGACTTGTGTGCGAGGTTTTGATTGTGGCGCAGTCAGTTGTTTGCCGAGAAGCCTTGAAAACTGTGTATTGCCCCCATAACACTTAATAGCAACTTCGGAAAATTGTTCACTAGTGTTTTAACAAAGCGTGTTGAAAATTGGTCAAGTGAATTTAACATATCTTCGGATGCTCAGTTCGGTTTTCGTCACGGTGCAAGTACAGTCGACGCGATTTTCGTTTTAAATTCGTTAATCGAATATTTTTTATCACAAAAGTTACGCCTTTATTGCGCTGTTATAGACCTAAAGAAGGCCTTTGATTCTGTGTACAGGAATGCTTTATGGCTTAAGCTCTGTAAGGTTGGTTTGGATGGAAAAATACTTAGAATATTCAAAGCAATGTACGCTACTGTGAAGTCATGTATAAAACATTGTAACACTTTTACAGAATTTTTCGATATTTCGCTTGGTTTGAAACAGGGCCTAAATAATTCGCCAATTTTATTTTCTCTGTTTTTAGAGGATATTGAACTTTTTCTACAAGAAAATATTGATAGTGGTATTTCATTATTCGATTTGTGTTTAATTATTTTGCTTTTTGAAGACGATATGGCTATTCTTGCTAAAACTCCTATGGATTTACAAAACAGTTTAAATAAATTATATGAATATTGTATGAAATGGGGTTTAGAGGTGAATACAAACAAAACTAAAATAATGGTTTTTAGGAAAAGAGGGCCTTTAAAAGATAATGAAAATTGGTATTATAATGATATTCTATTAGAAATTGCTGAAAATTTCAACTATCTAGGCGTAGTTTTTAATTACAATGGGTCTTTTACGCTTAATAATCAATACGTAATTGGTAAAGGTTTAAAGGCAATGTCTGTTTTATTAAAGAGCATTAATAAATATGAGTTAACCCCTAGCATTGCGTTGCAACTTTTTGACTCTTTTGTCGGTTCAGTGCTCAGCTATTCTAGTGCTGTTTGGGGATTTTCTAAATCAAAGGATATAGAGCGATTACATCTTAAATTCTGTAAATCTATATTAGGAGTGAAACAAAGTACTTGTACTGCAGCAATCTATAGCGAATTAGGTCGTTATCCATTATTTATTAAACGATATGTGCAAATTATTACATACTGGCTTAAAAATAATTAATAGCGATAATATCATTTTGAAAAACTGCTATGTACGCTTCGTTTGAATTACATGAAAACAACAATCAATGTTGGGCTTCTAAAGTACATGGAATATTAAATGAGTACGGGTTTTCTGATGTTTGGAAACAACCCATTTCAATACGAAGCCAAATATTTTGTTAAACATTTTTAAACAAAGGATGATTGACTGCTTTTTGCAAAAACTTTCTAGCGATATTTCAAACAGTCCATTGTTAAGTAATATATATGTACATTTGCATAACTCATTTGAAATGGCAAACTACCTGAAAATTCTCCATAACAGAAACTTATAGAAATTGCAAAGCAAGATTAAGATTATCGTCACATAAACTTCGGATTGAAACAGGTAGATATGGTGCTAATAGATTACCCCGAGAGGAACGCATATGTCATCTTTGCGATAGTAATGAAATAGAAGATGAATTCCATTTTATATGTGTTTGTAAATAGTTACTCTAATATACGTTCTCTTTACATTAAGCAATACTACTACAGAAGACCAAGTATGTTCAAATTGATTGAATTATTAAGTACTGAAAAGAAGTCTGAATTAATAGGTTTAGGTAAATATTTGTATTATGCTACAAAACATCGAATTGAACTACTAAATGCTCTGTAAATCAATGTATAAATTTGTCTCGTTGTATTTAAAAGTGATATTGTTTATTTCTTGAAATTACTTGATAATGTGTCTAGTATGAAACATTGTTAAATGGAATCTTATCACAGCATATGATTAAGTTTAAAATCCATTTTTTTATATCTTTAAGAATGTAAACGCTTTATAATAGATAAGCTCACTTTAGTACTAAATGGTGTTAACGTTCATTCTCCAAAAACATGCAAATTGAAAATTTGTGCTACAACTTTGTTCATGTACCATGATATTGTGTTTGATTGTACTATATAAATGTGTGTAATATGACTATGTACTGAATGTATACGTCAATAAAATTATCTATCTATCTATCTATTAGAAATAGCAATTCTTTGCCTAGGCAAGTTTTGTTTTCCATTCTAGGAAAGCTTTTTTTAATTGAATGAAAATTTCTTAAGATAATTTTTCATCCTTCGACAATTTTCAGAAAAGAAATAAATCGTTACTTCAAGCGGCCATTTTTCGTTTGCCTGTATTTGAAAAACCCTGTATTTATGTACCATTAAATGGTCCGGTGTTGTTTAAGAGATGTTCCGGAGATGATTTTGTCCCGGAGTAGAAAATATATTCAACCTAATGTTTATTGTTTAAAGGTTTCAACTAGATCTACTCCACAACGCCGACACCGGTACGTCGGCCAAAAATGACTACGAAAATGTTGACACTATTATTTATTGATGCACAGTCCTCTTTTTCCTTAACTTGATTTCTTTGTGTTAAGTCAAGTTTTAAGTAAATAAATAATAAGTATAGGATATCGACCGAGTACGAGGTCTTTCTGTTTAGGAAAGACCTTGTCACGAATTTCATGTGACACCGAGAGCGCGTAGCGCTCGAGGTGTTTCATGAAATTCGTGACCAGGTCTTTCCTAAACAGAAAGATCGATGTACGAGGCCGATATCCAACTTACACACCGTAAAACTATATTGGCTTGAGCAATGGCTGATCCGATGCACACATATTATTTTTAACACAACGTATTTACAGGTAAGATTTTATCAATGTTCTGCTTAAAAATAATATATATTTTGCATTTAACTTTGCTCTTCCCTTTTGAATAATAATCAAAAAAGCTAAATGTGCAATTTGTCAATAATAAAGTGAATAGGTCTGTAAAAGAATGAATAATTATGTTGATCAGACAATGCAGATTCTAAGACATTTACCCTCGGACAGTTGCCCCAACCCCCTCCCAGACGTTTGCCTCCTTTTTTTTGCTGTTGTGACTTGTCACTTGTCAGAGGCCATCTCGTGTATAGATTTTTTGTATGCCAATGGAAACATTACAGTTCATTTATTTATGGATGCTATTTTGACTTTCACAAATTTGCGCGAGAGTATTTAAGTACAATGTAATTTCGACAATAGGCGATGAATTTGGTACCAAACGATTCAACAATAAAATATTTTAACAGGGAGGGCGTAAAATGAAACAAACAAACAAACAAACAAGGAGGGGGTTAATGTCTGCCCCTTCAAAGATATGAGGGGGCAAGTGACTGCCACCGCAAAAAGGGGGCAAATGTCTAAGGGGCAAATGTCCGGATATCCAGCAGACCACGAAAGACCCACATGCAAATGGGAGATACATGAACCGAAATTTTAATTATTTTACATAGCAGATTATAAAGTGTTCTATAATTGAATGATCGTTCATCACTAAATTATTTATACTTATTCACTCATAACTTTATTAACATTTTAAAATCGTAATAAGTGTGCTGTGATTACCGCTATATAGTTTCATTGAACTTGAAACGTCCATTTTGTTACATTGTGAACTTAGTGACAGAAGAACCACTAAGATTACTATTACTTTGAAAAATGACGCATTTAATTAAATATTAAATGTGTCCTAACTTTTATTTGTTATCCTTTTTTTTTCCACGATTTTATATAGGGATGCTGGAATAATTGCTTAGTGCACTCAATAAACATTATCTTGTTTAAAAAATGTATCCCGATTTTGTAAGACAGGAACATTATGACAATCGTTTACATTTTATTTCAATTTATATTTTTTGATTGCATTTCATGTTTTCTTTGTCTGCGCATTGGAAGGTCTATTTTTTTACGTGTATTTCATGACCGGGTCTGTCTGAGTAGAACAGACCTGAGCACGTGCAAAAGATAGACCTCATAACGGATTTTCTTTTGTTTAAACAGGTCTTTCCGAAAAATATAGACCTGTCACAAACAATAGAGGAGGTGTGTAACTAAAAATAAGAACTTTAATTGCATCCGTGTTTTCTTTCCGAAAAAAAAAACAACAAAACATTTTCCATGATGATAGACCAACGGTCCAAATTTGGAAAAAAAGTTATTTTTTTTTTATTGTATTTATCTTTTTTTTTATTGTAATTATTTATTTTAATTAACAATTATAAATATACCAGATGATTTATTTTCAAAACAATAATCTTAAATTTCTTTCTATATAATTCAATTACATTATAAAAATTGTTTAAAAAGTCGTAAGAATTTAAAGGGAGTACGTACGGTTTCGAGTTTACTAAGTACGGCTTACCGAAACGCTCCGAATTTACGCAAGATAAACGAACTTTTTAAGTTTTAAGTTGCAATATCTAATTCCTGGGTACTATTTTTGATTTTCTATCTTAATATACTTGAAGGTCTAAATTTAAACTTTCATTCGATAACAAAAACTTTAAAACTGATTGAAAAAAAAACTAAAGTCTAGCCAAAAAAACTTAAGTCTAGCCGATTTTTAATATTCTTTTCCGAATGAACATCTCTTATATTTGAAGCAGTATCAATCTTTATCTTGTTATTTTAAAAAATGATTTAACATTTTTGCATTATTGCCCAAAAACATTAAAATGAGTAAACATTTTTGCATTATTATCAACAACATTGACCTGGTACTCTTGCATTTGACCCTGATATGCATACATAATCAAGCCGCAGGTTCATTTCAGCCCGAAAAAATTAGTCGAGGTGATGGGCGAGGCAAGACATGTCGATTTTTTGTAGCTTATTGTGAAGTTGCAGTACATGAAAAATGGGCACATTACAAATCAGCACATAAATAAAACATTCTAGTGTTCCGTGGTATAAACCTTTTCTACGTGTCATACCTCCTTTCCTTATTACATTGAAAATTTACTGGATTGTTATCCATCGCTGGTTTGTTTTTAGCAGAGAATGACCTGTGCATGTGCAAAGAGGGTACCGTTTGAGCAGATTTCGCAAAGAGGGTACCGATATGGATATGCACCGTATTTTTATAAATGTCTTAAATATATATAATTTCTTTATTTCAGTCTCATCTTTACATGTATACATAAAATTACATATAAAACGTAAAACACAAACATAAAATACATGAAAAGCCATTCTAAAAGAATAACAAGAGACTATTTATTTTTTACCTCTAAGGGAGACAACTCCACAGACCATATCACAGCATTTTACTGTTTTATGCTGAGGAGTTATCCCCCCTAGCTACACAAATTTCATATAATCATTATCATTCATTAAAAGGTTGTTGTATTTTAAAAACAAGACCTCAATATATTCAAACTATTGCATGTTTTTCCTACAGAAGGTTACATTGTGGTACAATGAATAAAACGATACTAAAATGTTTAAATGCAAATGGTAAGAAGAAAGATTGACCATTATATATCATTTAACTTTGGAAAGTATGTCATGTTTTACACTTGATACTTTACAATCTCAAAATATTACTAACTTCAGTATATCAACGATTTGTTTTCTTCAACATAATTTACATGAAGATCTGTTTTATCTATACAATATATTGGCTTAGTCAATGGATGTTTTATACAGAAGCAACATATATTTGTCCAATATGTAATAAATATGGCCATTAAAACTTATATAAGTCAATTAATGACATTTTTAAAACCATATCCTGCTAAATAAAATTTACTAAGACTGTTTTATTATAAATCTTTTATACTGTCCAATTAAATTTATCTAGGACTATATTAACTATAAAATAATATTCACTTTTTGAAAAATTTATAACGATGTGAGACCACAGTCTTAGTCTCGTTAAAATATTTATCTTAAAACCTACATTTCAGTAAAACCATTTACCTATTAATATTTTATATACAATGTACATATTTTAAATTAAAATAAAAACATATAAAAAGACACATCAGAAAAAGGAAAAAGAGAGCAATTTGGATGTTCTTATATGTAAGGGAAAGTTATCCTGCTCTGAAGTATGTCAAAGCAGGTTTTGGCAATATACCTTGCACAACTGGTATTTGAGAATATAAAAGTAAACTTCTCCATAGTTGTCAATGTGTGAAATTGTGGGTTTTTGACACTCACTTTTTTAAATAGATCTACACGAATATCTTCATACATAAAACATTCCTTTACAGCATGAAATTCACTTTCTACCTTGTCATTACAAAAAGGACAAAGCCTTTCATTTACTGGTAGGCGTTCATATCTACCTGTCTCTATTCTTAGTGGGTGCAGTTCCACAATCTGAACTTAGCAAAAACGGACCTGTGGCTAAACGCGGAAGTATGATTTTGCAATATTCCTCAGTTCCCAAAAGTTGTCTTAAACTGCATATATGTGCGCGCAGTTTGTTGTCCACCGACCCCCTTCTACTTCTTTCAGATGTAACATTAACATTCCACTTTGCAATAAAACTTTGCATTGTTCTAGATTGAACTTTTTCTAACATAGCTTTTTGATACGCGTATTATCAATATTACAAAATTCTGTACATTCAAAGATCATTAAAAAAAATGTGTTTTGTTCTGAAACACCAGTTTTTACATCTTGTACTACCAAATGAATTAGCATACATAAACACTTTGTAGTTTGTTCGGGACCTAGGCATCATACATAGTCTGTGCCAAAAAATAGAAACACTTATCATCTGTCTACTGAAAGTTAGTTGCCAGCCCATATCGCCTATCAGGGCTGCTGACGGAGAGAAACAGGATGTCCCTAAGAAAAGACACATAGCACGGTGTTGAATTGAGTCAATACTGGAAAACGATTTGTTTCCCCATATAGCTGATCCATATGCTACCATAGACCAAACCAACGAGTAAAAAAACTTAGTAAAGACATTGTAAGGCATCCCCCCTAGAGACTTGTATTTAGCTATAAAGAGACCTAAAGCTTGGCTGGCTGACTGAGCAACAAACTTTGCTGTGACAGATTAGTCTAAATTCTCTTGAAGTGTTAAACCTAAGTATACATATTTTGGAACACATTCAAGATTATCCGGTCCACATATAAAGACAAAATTGGTCCTATTTACATTATTTGGTCTAAAATGCATTACATTCCTCTTTGTCGGATTAATTTTCATATGAGAGGCGCATGACCATTCATACAGAACATCTAACATACTTTGCAAATCTTCCTCAGTTTCAGCAATGAAAACAATGTCATCAGCATATAGAAGTATACACAACTTTTCTTCGTTTCCAATGTCAACACCTTCAATGCCTTTAGTCTCACAGCAAGATCGTTAACATAGACATTGAAAAGAATTGGTGACAAGCCATAGCCCTGACAAAGGTCGTTGTTTACCAGTTGAAACCAGTTTGTATGCAAATTGTTTACTCGTACACAAGCTGTTACATTAGAATAAATAGATTTTACAGCTAAGAACATTTTACCATTAACACCAACATTGGCTAATTTCTTCCAAGGAATGTCCTTACTGACGGAGTCGTATGCCTTGCTAAAATCTATGTATGCTACAAATGTTGATCGCTTGGATTTCAATCGTGTTTCAACAATATTGGTCAAGGTTGACAATTGGTCAACTGTACTACGACGTTTCCGAAAGCCATTTTGTTCATCTTCAAGCTTGGCATTCGACTCTGCCCATGTTGACAAACGTTGGTTGAGAATACTACAATACAGTTTGTACATTGTATTAGCTAATGCAATACCCCTATATGACATAGGGTCTTTCCTATCCTGAGTATTGGACTTTGGGATCGGGTTGATGATACACTTTCCCCAATCAGAAGGAACCATTCTTTTGGAATAACAAATATTAAAAAGAATTTCGAGACAAGAGACTGAGGCGTCATTTTTAAATACCTCATACAGCAAGGCATCTATCCCACTAGCCTTGTTATTTTTGGCCCGCTTAATAGCATTCCTGACCTCTAAAACACCAATCTCCCTTTCAAATTCTAAACATGTGTTTTGTCCAGGAGGCGTATCATCAGCCCGGTCTACATGTACAAGGTTGTTTCTTACATTATTATTAACATTATATAAATTCTCAAAAGATGTTTTCCATTTATCAAGTACAGATGGAATATCGGATACTAAATCTCCATCATCATTTACAATTTGCATAGGAATAGTTTTGGATTTATGAGAAACAACACCAACTCTACCAATATTTTTCCAAAATGACTGCGGATCTTTTTCATCCTCATTTAAAAGACTTTTGTAAATTGTACCAAAAATACCTTTTAGCCTTCTGTACAGTTCTACTAAAATTTTTCCTTTCCTGGCAGTAGGATTGTCTCAGACGTTTCTTATTTTAGACATTGGTGCATTTACAAAACATTCTTTCAGCATTACATACATTATTCCATCAGACCACCATGGTTTATAGCATTTTTTACCTTTATTGTTATTTGAATTAAGAGTCTTTTGTTTCATCCCAGGCAGCTTAACAAACATTTCATTTTAATGCATTGACATAACTCAACATATGCTGTATCTATATCAGATTGAGCCTGTAAACTGGCTTCTAAAGTAAAAATACAGTTATGTTATATATTTATCACATCTTGATCATTACAGAAGTTTTCAATATAACATGTAAAATAAAACCTGTGTGTTTCGTCAGTTCTCAGTAACGCAGTACCGGTTACACACCAGTGTAGTTATCAACAGTGTGTTTGTCACGTGATATTAGCGGTGCCCAAGCTTTCACCACAGAAAAGGTAGGCTGGACAATATGTCGTCGCGCAGTACAATTAGTTGGACTAATCTGACGATGGGCTAAAAATAACATATCGGGAAATCCGAACAACAAAGAAGGCGAAACCAAAACCGACAATCAGATATACATGTAAGAAATAACTAATTAATGTAGATCTTCTGGACTTTAGTCAGATTGATTACAAACCTTTAATTTTGAATGACTGTTTGAAATTTAATTGGTGCACTTCGTACAAGATCTACATGCTTTTGTTCTTTCAGAATTAATAACTCGTTTAAAAGATTATGATAACTACATTTAAATAGATTAAGGAATAAAAAGAGCTAAACGGTCAATCAGGGACTTTAAATAAAATGGTTCAGAAACGGACCGATTTTCAAATAATGATGTCTCAGCCGAGTCATCTGGCATTGCTGGCATCGCTCCAAGACGTATACCTGTATTCGTTTCCAAAGAAGCGACAAAAAGAATTAATATAAAAGTATAAAAAAAACCTGTTATTAATTTCAGTTTATCGGGGTAAATGCAGCACAGGAACTCGACGAAATCTTCATACTTCTTTCCCGGTAGTTCAATTTCTGCCTGACCTTTCTCCCTGAACTCTGTTTTCAGCATTGCTTTAAACACAGGTGACGCTATACACAACACGGCTTTACACACGAGGATCTTTTTGTCCTCAACTTTTAAAGTTAAATCACATTCGCCTGAGCTATCCCCGAAGCTAATTTCATCAATACCTTCTTCTTTTTGTTTGTATTGTGCTTGATTTTCTGTTGCTTTTTCCATTTCAGTTCGTTATCTATATCCTTATGGGTGACGGAAATTACTTAACTTCCTGCTTTCGATTTATGGACAGGCAACCGGAACACCTCGGCTATCATTTTACACTTATTTACGTACATCACGGGGGAGGAACAGTTACACGGAGGTTGGAGTTCTTATAATAACTTGTTTGGAGTTCTTATGATAACTGTCACGGAGTTCCTGGAAAACGTTACGGATTTCTGTGGAAAACATTTCTATATACTTGGAGAGACATAAAAAATGCTAATTTTCACCTTTAAATGGGGAGATTGAGGTACTAAATTTAACTATGATAATTAAGCTTGCCCTACATATTGTATTATGTTTCAGAAAAACCTTTTTCATCGCCTTTTAAAAACATCTGGTAGTTTTGAGTAAAATTTCCAAATTACTTCCTCATTCCTACATATTGACCTTTTCATACGTGATCTTCTTCGTTGCTATACTTTAAGTACCTAATTATAGTGGAGTGTTGCAAACATACAGGGTTATAAATTTAGACCCGATTTTTCAAATGTCACGGAGTTCTTGTGATAACTCAAAATATGTACTGGAGTTCTTATGATAACTTTTGTTACTGCCAGTGTGTTTTTTGTGCTTATTTCGGCACGTTTAAGCGTATTTTATTAGTCAATAAGTGTGTAAATCATTATTACTTGTTTCATTTCTTGCTTGGACGCCCTTTAATACTTTGCATGAATGCTTTTCTTGTACAATTATATTATGAAAATTGTTTAAAAAGTCGTAAGAATTTAAAGGGAGTACGTACGGTTCCGACTTTACTCAGTACGGCTTACCGATACGCTCCGAATTTATGCAAAATAAACGAACTTTTTAAGTTTTAAATTGCATTATCTAATTCCGAATGAACATCACTTATATTTGAAGCAGTAACAATTTTTATTTTATTTTAAAAAATGAGTAAACATTTTTGCGTAATTGTCAAACAACATTAAAATGAGTTAACATTTTTGCATTATATATATATATATATATAAATGCGTATATATGTAAATGCGTATATATTGCTAAGGAAAAGGTATAAATTCTGGGCAATCTTAATAAGACATTTCTGTAAAAATATGCTGAAAGGGCCATTTATTTAGCTTATCTAAATGTGACATGTAAGAAACTTGACTAGGTGAAGACGCAGTTCTTGAAATCCCCGCAGAAACATGTGATTAAGGTAAGATCATCTGTTATTTTTAAAGAGCTGCACGGTAAGTAAAAAATATATACTGTAACCCATTACTCAAACACTTAAAACAAGAGGGCCAAGTTGGCCCTAGATTGCTCACCTGACCCATCGAACTCATCCAAGCAATTACCTAGAAAAGCATCCTGACCAAGTTTTATGACAGTTGAGTCAGAAATGTGACCACTAGAGTGTGAACAAGGTTCTTCCATACTTGAGCAGTGTGACCTAGCTTTTGATCCCAGGTGACCCATATTCAACCTTGACCTAGAGATCATCAAAACAAACTTTCAGACCAATTTCCAGAAAATTTGGATCAAAACAGTAGCCACTAGAGTGTGAACAATTTGTTTCTATTTTTAGCTCCTATATACGAGATGACCCATGTTCGAACTCATCCGAGCAATTACCTAGATACCTATACAAGCTTCCTGACCATGTCTGATGACAATTAAGTCAAAAATGCAACCACTAGAGTAGTAACAAAGATTTTCCATATTTGGGCGGTGTGACCTAGTTTTTGACCACAGGTGACCCATATTCAAGTGTGCAGAGTGTAACAAATCACTGGACTCTCATACCTTGACTCAGAAGGATAATGATGTCTTCTGTAAAAGTATGTTATAAATAACACTTCCATGTCTTACAAAAAAAGCATGCCGAACGAGCTACTCGATGCCATTTTCCTTGAGTGAGAAGATTGTGGCTTATACTTCACTTCAGTGTTGTTATATTTTTCTGGTCCTATGGGATCATTGATGCCAGCACTATTAAGTGTTGAGAATTGAGTACCGCTCAAGCCGGTGCTAGGGGGCGTGAGGGATGTTGCACTTATTCATTATCCCTCATGTACAGACTCAATCAAACCGAGTCTGCAATTCTCTTGTAATTTTGTTGTTATTAATGCTTCCAAGGGATCACTTTTAATTCCAGATTTTTATACTTCACAAAAGCAGGTGTCAAGTGCTGTGTGGCAGCTGTAAAAAGTTGCCCCGCACTTCACTTCAGTGTTGTTATATTTTTCTGGTCCTTTGGGATCATTGATGCCAGCACTATTAAGTGTTGAGAATTGAGTTCCGCTCAAGCCGGTGCTAGGGGGCGTGAGGAATGTTGCACTTATTCATTATCCCTCATGTACAGACTCAATCAAACCGAGTCTGCAATTCTCTTGTAATTTTGTTGTTATTAATGCTTCCAAGGGATCACTTTATTTCCAGATTTTTATATAAATGTAAAAGAGAACCTCCAACCTAATGCAACGGAATGACGCAAATGGTGTTTAAACGGTTTACACCAGGAAGTGATGTTTTTATTTACAAAAAAAATTACACACTATACAGAAAAGATGGAAGAACATCCGAACTTTTGTAATTGCTAATCCGCAACAGCTAGAGTCACAAATGGTGTTTATATAATACTATTAAACGGTTGAATCCAATTAATTTATGGAAATTCATACACTTAATATTGTTTGGAACAAATCGCATATCGGTCATAACACGCGAGCTTCTCCTTAGGTTTAAAGCTTTGTGCTTTATACTGATGTAAAGAAAATTAAACACCTGACCATGACGCCCCGACTACATGTTGTTGTTTTTTCTGCAATAAATTTCCTCTTATGATATGGCGAAGTATATTAATTTTTATATACAAATTTTGCCTGGTTTGTTTCCTCGAATGTACTCGTACTTATTTCAGCTTGTCATAATAGTCTTTAATTAATTTGATTTCAACGATTGAACAACTCTGTCAGGTCTAAACAACTATAGGAAAAATACCATGTGTGATATACCAGTAAATATACGTATATGTGAATAATATTACTCATCTTATGATTTTTGGAACTGTCCGCGGTGCAGTTTTTTCATGTTTGGAAAATACAAAACATGGCTTAGTCAGATATATTTTGTAGGTGTTAATAAACAATCCATGAAAGGGCATCAATTTCAGTCGGAAGTAGCACTTTAACATATTCCTTGAAATGTATTCAATAAACTTAATACACACACGCATATTTGTTTATCATATTTTACAATGTTAAAGAAAAGTTATGTGCTTTAAGAAGTTTACATAGAGGATATTTGTTTGTTTTGCATGAAAGATTGAAATATAATTTCACTGAGTGAACACCAGATACAATATTTTCACGAGTGGCGTAGCCACGAGTGAAAAGATAATAGCTGGTGTTCACGAATGAAATAAATTTCAATCTTACATGTAAAACAAATTAATTATCTTTTTATTTCATGCTTTTAAGTGTATTTTTACTGATTTTGCTGCGTAACTTTGCGCATTCTCCTGTATGACGACAATACTTCATGAAGTCAGATCATCAATTTTGATATATAGTGCTGTTAAATTTTCTCTAATTTTGTTACATTTTTAACATGAAGTATGGTGACATCGGCTTTCTTTTCCTAAAGAATCAAAATTTACGTATGACGGCATTTATTTTTGCTTGTTATTCCATTTAGTTATGATGTTCTTTTCATCCGCATTCAGATATAGCCCGGCTACAGTGAAAATTATATTTTATAAATTTCACTATAGTCTGTCCCATCAAATTTGAACATTTCATTTTTTATTTAATATAATAGTAAAATCATTTAAATTAATGTCATGTTAACCCTGACGTCACTATCTCTAGGCATGTTTTTCAATTTTTTCATAAAGTCATTAATAGCGAGCTCGACGAGCTGGCCCGAAGGGCCTGCTCGCAAAGCGAGCTTTGCGGTAACGCGAGTACCTGCTAATTGATGGTTTTGAAAACTTTCGTCCAAAGTACCGAATTGGACACATCACAACCTTTCGAATTTACAGATAACGATAAAAACCGAGGAATTCTGACTGAAAACGGATGTGTAGACTGGTCACCCGCGCACGTCTATGGGAACCATAATTGGACAGGGAACCAGAATAACGGAAGCTGTGTATAAAATATCGAAATCGAAGGCGCCATTTTGTTTGAAATCTGATAAAAAAAAACAATTTTTTGACGAATTTTGTTGTGAAAACTATCTAGAATGAAAGAAAATGGTCTAACTAAGAAAATGAATCCGAGCACCAATATCTTTTATTCAGTCGTTAACGCTGTACAGACGTTTAAAGTATTGTTTACGTGACGTCACAATGTAGCGACAAACAGCACGTGCAAAACAAACGAATCAAGTACGCTATTTTAATGTCGCAAACGTTTTAAGTTTTCATACATGTATACTATTTAGTACATCGAGCTCGCTTTGAGGCTTTGCCTTTTTCATATTAGCGAGCTCGACGAGCTGGCCCGAAGGGCCTGCTCGCAAAGCGAGCTTTACGGTAACGCGAGTACCTGCTAAGTGATGGTTTTGAAAACTTTCGTCCGAAGTACCGAATTGGACACATCGCAACTTTTCGAATTTAAAGATAACGATAAAAACTGAGGAATTATGACTGAAAACGGATGTGTAGACTAATCACCCGCGCACGTCTAATGGGACCCATAATTGGACAGGGAACCAGAATAACGGAAGCTGTGTATAAAATATCGAATGACAGTTTTAAAACGGAAAATGTAAAATGAAAATTGAAGGCGCCATTTTGTTTGAAAAATCTGATAAATAAAAATATTTTTTTGTCGAATTTTGTTGTGAAAACTATTTAGAATGAAAGAAAATGGTATAACTAAGAAAATGAATCCGAACACCAATATCTTTTAATCAGTCGTTAACGCTGTACAGACGTTTAAAGTATTGTTTACGTGACGTCACAATGTAGCGCCAAACAGCACGTGCAAAACAATCAAATCAAGTACGCTATTTTAATGTCGCAAACGAGTTAAGTTTTACATTTATTGCACTTTTAATTATCTTTATTTCGCTTGAAAAATTATAGAGTGAAATAAAATAAACAAACAAAGTTTTATCAACGTTTTCAAAACTCGTTATTCATTTAACGACAGGGGCGGAGCCATATTTAACACAGTACGTGTGACGTCACACGCACTCGTCACTGCATTTGAAATAAAAATGAGCGATTATTTCATACTATTTCACGTTAAAAGTACATCGAGCTCGCTTTGAGGCTTTGCCTTTTTCATATTATGGTCGAAATGTTAAAATTATATTTTTCCCCGTTGACTTACGTTGT
Source organism: Ruditapes philippinarum (assembly GCF_026571515.1). NCBI lineage: Eukaryota > Metazoa > Mollusca > Bivalvia > Venerida > Veneridae > Ruditapes > Ruditapes philippinarum. The sequence continues at coordinate 65,332 of NW_026852939.1, forward strand.
AACCTGACGTGACGTCCATTTCAAAATGGCGGCGCCCATATAGACGTCATTTAGGGTTCGTCTCACAATTAGCGTGAAATGTACTCGGTAATTATACAAAAAATGATTATTCTTAATTACTTACTGATCAATAGCTAAATGTTCTCATTAAAATGAAAAATGAAAACAAAGTTGGTGTCAAAAAGACAATTTTACTAGCAAACCATTATTTAAAATAATCAAAATCATTTGAAGTGAAAATATCAGTAACCGCTTTATTAATTCTAACACACAAATATTTCTATAATTACCATGACATACTGTCGTATTTTTATATTCTTTTTAAGAGAAAAAGGATAATGAAGTGATTTGATTAGATAGCTTTTCAATCAAGCGCGTGCAATTTCCTTTTTACTTTGTTGTGTATATAGAGCTCCCAGCAAACCCGTAGCTTTCTGGAATGATTTTGGAATAATGATTGACAATGCTTTAGATAAATATGAAAACATAGCAATTGTAGGTGACATAAATGAGAACCAACTAATAGACAATACCTATCTTAAACAAATCATGCTTTTATACAATCTTACAAATGTTATTTCGTCTCCAACTAGAGTAACAAATTCAACATCTACACTTATAGACCCTATACTCATATCTGATGGTTTAATATGTTTACACAGTGACGTGTTACCAGTTCCTTCTAACATTAGCGACCATAAAGCAACAAATATATTTTTAAAATCTCCTTTAAGATGTCATAAAACAATAAAAAGAAAAGTCTGGTTATACAATAAAGCTGATTTTAATAGTTTAAATAACTGTATATCAAATACAAATTGGAATTTTATTAATAATATGAATATTGACGATGGTGCTGTTCTATTTACAGAAAAGTTAATCGAAATTACGGAGAAATTTATTCCACATAAAGAAGTAACAATTCGGCCGTATGATACATGGTACGACTCTAAAATTAGATTATATTCAAGAAAAAGGGATAGACAAAAATCAATAGCAATTTCTACAAAAAATACTAACCATTGGACAATGTATAAACATTTAAGGAACAAATTAAACAACCTAAAGAAAAATGCCAAAGAAAAGTTTTATTCTAATTTAGAGAACACTTTAATAGAAACAAATGCAAATAATCCTAAACAATATTGGAAGTTAATACGCCAGTTCATAAAAACAGAAAGATCTTCAGAAATTATTCCGCCTTTGAAGACTACAAATAACGATGGAACAGAATCATTATATTTCTTAGACTTAGAGAAGGCCAATTGCTTAAACAAATATTTTGCGTCCATTTCTCATTTAAACGATACGGACAAGACCCTTCCCACTTTAGATGATTACACGCATTGTAATATTTCTGAAATAGCTATAATCGAAAACGAAATAATTGATATTATAAGGAATTTAGATGTTAATAAGGCAGTCGGTGAAGATCTTATTAGTCATAAATTGCTCAAAAATATATATAGTACTGTGTGTAAACCCCTATGTTTAACTTCAAATTATCGTCCGATTTCATTATTAAGTTGAATAGGAAAATTAATGGAGAGAATTGTTTATATAGAGGATATTTTTATATAGGTTTGTTTTGCATGTAAGATTGAAATATAATTTCACTGAGTGAACACCAGATGCAATATTTTCACGAGTGGCGTAGCCACGAGTGAAAATATAATAGCTGGTGTTCACGAATGAAATATATTTCAATCGTATATGTAAAGCAAATAAATTTTCTTTTTATTTCATGCTTTTTAAGTGATTTCAAGTATTTTTTACTGATTTTGCCGCGTAACGTCGCGCATTCTCCTTTGTGACGTCATCACATCATGACGTCACATCAATAATTTTGAAATATAGTTCTGTTAAATTTCTCTAATTTTGTTACATTTTTAACATGATGTATGGTGACATCTACTTTCTTTTCCAAAAGAAGCAAAATTTACGAAGGACAGCATTTATTTCTGCCTGTTATTCCATTTAGTTATGTTTTTCTTTTCATCCGCATTCAGATATAGTCCGGCTACAGTGAAAATTATATTTTATAAATTTCACTAGTGGTTTATCAGAATATAATCATCTGATATATTACAATAAAACACTGGAAAGCATGAAATAAAAACATATATACAATCATTTAATAGCCAATAATTTGATTTATTCAAAACAGTCAGGGTTCCTTCAAGGTCATTCAACGATTTTTCAATTATTAGATATATATCACCAAATAGTTAAATCTTTAGATGATAGAACATTTACTTGTGTAGTGTTTTGTGACATATCTAAAGCGTTTGACAGAGTATGGCACAAGGGTTTACTTCTGAAACTTCAGAAAAATGGTATCAAAGGTAACTTGTTGAAATGGTTTGAAAGTTATCTAATTAATAGAAGTCAAAAGGTCTTTGTAGGGTCTTCTTTATCACAACCACTGACTGTAAACGCAGAGGTCCCCCAAGGCTCGGTGCTTGGGCCGTTATTCTTCCTTGTTTACGTTAATGATATTGTAGAAAATTTGCTATGTATAACTCGTTTATTTGCAGACGACACCTCTTTGTCTTGTACAACATCATCATTAATCGATCTAGAAGGAATTATTAATCATGATTTAGCTTTGATAAACTTATGGTCTAAAAAATGGCTTGTAGATTTTAATCCTAACAAAACAGAAGCGATTATTTTTACTTTACAATCCAACGTTCACAATCCAAAATTACAATTTGATAGCATACCGGTAAAATTTGTTGAAAGTCATAAACATTTAGGCTTAACGTTTAGTTCTAATGGAAAATGGCACGATCATATTAAAAGTATAACATTATCGGCTTCTAAATTACTAGGTACAATGAGAAAATTGAAATATTCCCTTAACAGGGAAACCCTAAACCAAATTTACATTTCATTTCTTAGACCTCTTTTAGAATATGCTTCTGTAGTCTGGGGTGGGTGTACAAATTATGAAAAAGATACATTAGATAAAATACAGCATGAGGAAGCCAGAATCGTAAGCGGCCTAACCCGTTCAGTTTCTCTCCAAAATTTATATAAAGAAATTAATTGGCTCTCACTATCTGATAGAAGAACGTACCAAAAACTTATTTTAACATATAGAATTCATAATGGAGACGTTCCTGATTATTTAAGTAATATTTTTCCAGAAAGAGTTCATAATACAACACCATACAATCTTAGAAACTCAGAAGACTTTGCAACTTTAAACAGACGGACTCATATATTTTCTTCTTCTTTTGTGCCTTCGTCCGTAATGCTATGGAACAACTTGCAACCTGAAACAAGATCTGTAGAAACTCTGTCACATTTTAAATCTCTATTAAAAAAATCAACCTTTCGATCTACAGACACTCCAAAATGGTACCTTACAGGTGAAAGAAAACTCTCAGAGAAATGCATGCAGTAACTTAAATTTCCACTTATTCTGCAATCATTTGTCACAGGATGCAAAATGTTCGTGCGGCTATGTGATAGAAGATGTTAACCATTTTTTGTTTACTTGTCCGAAATATCGAAATGAGAGAATTGATCTTTTTAACGAATTAAGGCAATTTCACCCTTTAAATGTCCAATTACTTTTAGTTGGTAACAAAGAGTTGTCTTTAGAAAATAATAATAAAATATTTTTGACTGTTCAGCATTTCATAAAAGTAAGCAAACGCTTTTGATTTTGAAAACAAACAAGCACAATCCCAATAAATATTAATGTATTTTTCTTTCATTTTTGCAAAACAATAGACAAGATTCTTTCCTTTCTTCTTCTATTTTTTTTCTTCTATATTTCATTTTCTCAAAATCTATTTTTGTTTTTGTTATTTTCGGCAAATGTACATGATGTCTAAGTCATTGTAACGCAAATATATAAAAATCAGCTAACATCGTTCTATACCATTCAAGCTAGAGAACATGTACACCTAATCATTTTTATTGCTCTTTCTTACCTAAAATCATTTTTAAAGCCAAGTACTATATATGTGTGAGTTTTGTTACTTCTATCTAACTGATAGTCATTCTTGTAAAATAAATTATTGTAATTTATTGCATCAGGGAAGACCCGTTGCTAATGTTGAGAGAACTTGTGGGTCAACCCTTTTGCCAAATATGTCATGTCATTGTATTGTAACTGTCTACATGTATGTATATGTCTTATTTTTGGCAATAAAATATGTTTAAATCAATCAAGCGCCTATCTTGAATACCGCAACTCGTCGAAGGGGAGCGGGAACACTAGCTAGAAGACTATAAAATGGTTATTCGCTAATTAATGTTTAATTTACATAATTCTGTAGTTGTCTGAATTCTGTCCATTAATATGTGTCACGTCTATTCAAAAATAATTAGAATTGACCAGGTTCGATGAGATACAAAAATATGTTACCCTTCTTATTTCGGGTGCGATGTTTGTGTGCTAAACCTTTCCTTCACAAGAAATCGCTAACAAATAATACATTATCATGCAAATCTGACAAGAAATATATAGAAAAGAGAACTGATTCACTATACGTTCAGCATTGGTTTGCTTGTTACCACAGTGTCTACTTTAACTTACCCCCTCGCTAACGAGAGAACACAGACTCGCGTCCGAGGAAATTGTAAATTATAAGAATATAATATCACGCTTTCTAGTTTAAGCAATCAAACGTAGGCCTATACACTTTAAGCTCGTAAATACAGATTTATCTTTCCGTCTCACAATTCAACAAAATGTCCAGAAATACCGGCAGTGATTTGATATTATTAAAATTAAGTTTGAATTGGAGTGTTCAATAAGCGACAATAAGTGCGGTTTTTATTGCAGACTCAAAGTGTTACATATAATTATTATGTTAATATGAAGGGGAGGTCGAGTCAAAGAGAATCTCAATAATTTTAGCCTTCCTAAAATTTGAAAAGATTCAGTGAAAAAACAATTGATCTAGCATATTTTTCGCGGCAGAAAAAAAACGCGTATTGTATATTTTGTAACTTAAAGAGTAGGATTAACAGAAGTCTTTAATAATAAGGGATAATATGTAGGGAAATCATTTCTGAGAAATATATAAAATAGTTTAAAAACATAAAATCAAAACGAATGTTATATATATGTAATTAATGGAAGAAGTATTGTACTGTTATAGATTCATGTCATTAAGTGAGTTTAAAAATATTTAAATGTTATCGCAAGTTTTATTATTAATATATGAATTGGAGGTGTAATTTTTACAGTTAAGTTGCAAAATTTGGGTTTACAAAAATTATTTAAAATGCAATCAAGGCATATTTATCTCAACGCTTGAAATTATTTGTTTGAGGTTACATTGGCCTAACCGCCCTCTGTCAATGCCGCAACTGGAAGCGCGAGGCATTTTTGTTACGTCATATATTTCGTAAATTGTTGTTGAAAGTTTTTTTCGTCAGGAATCCATTTTCAAGAGTTAAACATTCACATTGTGATGTTAACAACTAAAATTGATGGGCCGTTCTTGAATTATGGATTTGGAACATGCTGAATTATGATGTGTTTCATTTACATATTTCATTTGCTAACCCAGATAAATCCACAAATTTAACAATGTTTTAATAAAGAGACGGATTGTTAACAGTTTAAAAAATCTGGATCATCATAACTACATACGTGTAGGAGTCATGTCATTCAGGTGTTTTGAAGCTACGGAACTGGATAGAAACTTGCAATGAAGGAATCTTCAGAATGCGAATTTGTGGTGACGTTCATATAAAGATATATTTCGAAATTCATAGGGATTCTATTCAGCTTCACGGCCATTCTCAGTTAGAATTTACACCCCTATCAAAATTTGATAAAAAATACAGATTAGCAAAAACGCAAAACTGTAAGTCTTTTTACAAACTTAAACCATCTGTGAAGTTCTACTGAAATTATTTTCAACATCACACTCTTCCAAATAAGCGGGTCGCAAATTACCTCCCTTTGTGTGACGTCAAATGAGGACTACTGCAAAATATGGCGAAGCTGTCATAAAAACTCGAAAACAGGGCTATTGGAAATTCTTGTAGGTAGTATTACGACTTATATCAATTTTTATGGCAGTACTCGATTGTTATCCAGAGTAATTTTATTTCGGTTTTATATCGAATCGCGTCTAACGCTAAAACATTATGAATGTCACATGTTTTCGCGACATGCATAGTAAATAAAAAAAAATCCGATAACGCTCTTTGGATCGTTGTGTGAATTTTACTATATGATAGAAATAAATTATTTAAAAACATCTGCAGTAGGCTCTTGTATAAAATTATTGATCGAGAAAAAGTGTTACACAAATCATGATTTCAATGTTTTTGTAGGCTGATTCAAGATGGACCTAGACTATAGCTTAGACCACAACTACTGTCAATTCTCTGAAGAATCAGAAGAGATCTACATTGCCACACCAATTACTATTACCTTACCACAGTCAGCATCAGATAAACATGGATCTCCAAGAAACAAAAGGTATATTTTTATGTACAAAAACTTACTTTATGGTAAGGGAAATAAATCATATATTGAGTGTAGGACAAAAGCCCCCCCCCCCGGACGAAAGCCCCCCCCCCCATCTAAAAATGACAAGGTGGACAAAAGCCCCCCCCCCCATGAATTTTCCACATAGGACAAAAGCCCCCCCCCCCAATAAAAAAGTAAAGGTAGGACAAAAGCCCCCCCCCCCTCATGGTCCATCACATTTACATTTAGTGTCAATTAATTAATATCTGCCTTTTTTCAATTAATTTGGTTATTTTGTTATATATATTTAATTAACAAATAGAAAACATATACATGTATTTGTATATGCATGTTTTTTCAATAAAATTGTTTATTTTGTTAATTTGTTCAAAATGATACATTGTGACATGGCATACAGAAATTGTGCCATAGTCTTCTCACCCTTGTTGAACTGCTGACAAAGAGCCTTCACTCTGTTCTGGTGGATGATGAAATAACCAAATTAATTGAAAAAAGGCAGATATTCATTCATTGACACTACATGTAAATGTGATGGACCATGGGGGGTGGGCTTTTGTCCTACCTTTACTTTTTTATGGGGGGGCTTTTGTCCTACATGTATGTGGAAAATTCATGGGGGGGCTTTTGTCCACCTTGTCATTTTTCGTCCGGGGGGGGGGGGGACTTTGTCCGTATCCCCAGTAGAGTATAGTGATTTTATCAAAACAAACAAATAACATCAAATAAGCTGTTTTCTGTTAAATTATTCAGACTAATGTTAGCTTACATTGTATTAGAAATTTGAATAATATTAAAATATTGCTAGTCTTTTGTAGATTTCATTCAACCAACTTCACATATATATATTAATGAAAGCCATTACAATTGTTGTAGGACAGCCTTATAATATCAAAATTTTATTTTTCAGTGTAAACGCATATGCTGTGTGCCACATTGTCATACAACAGGCTACGAAGTGATAGAAGGCCATGGCAAACCCAGCTATCATAGATTCCCCCCAATTGGCAATCCTTTGCGGGAGGTGTGGTTACAGAAAATAAGACGAAGTGAAGGAGAATTTTTCAAGGTAGAAATAGTGTGTGTGTTTTTTAAACAGTTATTGGTTCATTAGGTTATGGCTGTACAGGAAGCATTGAAAACAAATCGTATTAAAATAAATATTAAAAAATGCCAGAAAAGTTAGAAGATTTGTTCATTAGTATGCTGTGACCAAATATAAATCTGTATAAAATTTGCCATAACATATATACAGATTTTAATCCCACACTGTTTAAGAGAAACATCACTGAATATTGTGTTAGATCTTTCTTTTTCAAAACCAATATTTCCCTAGTTTTATATATTTTCTCAATTAACTGTCATATACATTCTTACTTTGCAATGTACAACTAATTAAACAAAACAAAACACTATTTTTCAGGTTAACAGCTCTACAGTGGTATGCTCCCTTCACTTTCCTACAGATATGACAGAAGTGTCGGGTTACGGTAAAAGAAGGTGTCTGTTGACTGGAGCTGTGCCAACAATATTCGAATGCTGGAAGGACATAAAGCACATATACAAGCCAACTCGTACAAGACCACAAAACAAGATGCAGATAAACAAGACCATTAACTTAACGGAAGATGATCAGATGCCCCAAGCTGTTGAAATTAACAGTGAAAGTGACACCTTAAGTGACTTAAATAAGGAAAATGTAAACCCTATGACTGAAATTCAGACTTGTGAAGTTGAACTGCAAAATAATTACATGATTGAGCATATAAAATTACTTGAAAACAAAATTGCTTTCTTGGAACAGAGGCAGCTTAAGCTCGTTACTGATAACCAAGCTCTTCAAGATGATCTGAATCAGTCTGTTTTCTGTGTTGAAAATTTGAAGCCACAGGAATTTCCATTTTATACAGGATTTCAATCTCAAGATGTTTTTAATGTGGTACTTGGGCTTCTAAATCCAGGTGAAAATGGAGAAAATATTTCAGTTGTTCAAGAGAAAGAAAATGTTGTAAGGGATGTCGAAAGGAAAACTAGGTCAAGAAAATTGTCTCCTTCAAATCAGTTTTTCCTTTTTTTATGCAGAATTAAATTAGGATTATTTGAAATGGATCTTGCAAGGCGTTTTAACATTTCTGTTTCCACTGTCAGCAACATAATTATTTCATGGGCAAACTTTTGTTATTTAAGGCTAGGAACATTGATTATCTGGCCTTCACGTGAGATGGTAGACAAGTCTATGCCCAGTTCATTCAAAATGAAATATCCATCTACTCGTGCAATCATAGACTGTACAGAAATAAAAGTGAATATGCCTTCTTCATTGTTGTTGAAAAGTCAAACATACAGTAACTATAAAAGCACAAATACATTGAAGGGCTTAATTGGCATCGCCCCCTGTGGTAGTATTACATTTGTTAGCCAATTGTACCATGGTAGTATATCAGATAGAGAAATTACCATCAGGAGTGGATTCTTAGATCTTCCTTTTAATGAGGGTGACAGTTTAATGGCAGACAAAGGGTTTGATATCCAGGACTTATTGGATGAGAAACGAGTACGACTGAATATCCCACCGTTTCTTGGAAAGTATGGGCAAATGACAGACATTGAAGTGTTTCAGACCCAAAGTATTGCTGCTGAGAGAATACATGTTGAGAGAGCCATCAATAAAATAAAAAATTTCCACATATTTGACCAGGCCATTCCAGTATCTCTATTTGGAACAATTAATCAAATCTGGACTGTCTGTGCCTTGTTGACTCTATTCCAGGAGCCAATCATTTCATGTCCTGGTTCTGATTAAAGACAGTGATGGCTGAATAGCAACATACTAAGTGTTAGTTGTACACTGGGAAACTTACTTTAAAATCAATTTAAATTTTTGTCAAAATGAATATCAAACATTTGGTAAGGTTTAATATGACACTTGTAAGTCCTTCATTGAAAGAAATAAACAGTATTTTGTTGTTTCTACTTATTTGACTCAATGCTGTGATGTTATGTTCAAACTTTTTTTATATTTGAGCCGTGTCACGACAAAACCAACATAATGGGTTTGTGACCAGCATGGATCCAGACCAGCCTTCGCATCTGCGCAGTCTGATCAGGATCCATGCTGTTCGCTTACAGACCCTATAACAAGTAAAGAAATGGATAGCCAACAGCATGGACCATGATCAGACTGTGCGGATGCGCAGGCTGGTCTGGATCCATGCTGGTCGCAAACCCATTATGTTGGTTTTGTCATGACACGGCTCATTTCAAGTTTAACTGGAAACTAAACTGATCTATTGAACAATACGCTTGTCATACCACTTGTTTGTGTTAAATACATTTTAGTTGGGTATAAGCATGTCAATAAATAACATATAAAACAAGATTTTGTGAATTCATTTTCTTTTATTTAAAAAAACAAACAAAATTTCAATATTTACACAAAAAACTCTGTAGTTATGATGACTTTGGGCAGAAAAAGTTTATACATAAAGAAAATCAATACATTGTGTCCCACATCTTATTGAAATCTTTATAAAGTATGAACAACAATGTAATAAAAAAAATTTACACAACAGAAGTCAGTTAGGCTAGTTTCACATGGTCAATATAGTCTACCAGACTCCTTCCCTTAAAAAAGCACATATTTACATGTATAGAAAGCACATATTTACATGTATAGAAGCAAAGTATTGTATTGTACTCACACTCTAAAAAAATCACACATTTACTTAAAAAGTAAAGCACCTTTGGAAGTAAGTCATTGTGAGATAGCACATAAATAAACCAGGGTATTTACCGGCCTGGAAAATACTCCCAAAAGAGGAAAATAATGGCAAATACTACAAAGATGAGTTTTTTTGCCTTAAAATACTACAGAAATCTCAATTTAGTTGACAGTTATTAATGTATAATCATAATAATAATTCAATAACTCAGACATTTTATTTAAATATCATATCAGGTGATCATTATAAGCACATATGGTAAAAATAATTTTTAAATAACTGTCTTTTTTTACTAAGAACCTAAAATACAGCAGGTGAGAAATTAACAAAGACAACAGTAAAGTGTCATAAATTACCTAGACAATTTGCCTAGGTGCAAGCAAGTGGTTGTATATTGGTATGACATGAGCTACAGTGTCATCTGCATGGCTTCATTCTTGAGTTTAATTTATAACAGACAGAAATTCCATTGTCATCACCATTCCTATAAGTGCACTCCATACTATTACCAAGCTACTATGAAAAAAGGGATAAAAGTGTAATACTTAAGTATAAATAAAATGGCAATTGATGGGTAAACTTGAAATTATCCATATGAATGAAGATTATTTAATAGGGAATGTTGTATTTATAATATACTTATAATGAAATACTGAGAAATAATGATGAAATAAAATGCGTATTTTCATTTTCCGTATTTTCACTATAAAAATTTATTTTTCACTGCAGTCAAACATATTTTCCGTACTTTCTGTTAAATTCTGCCAGTACACAAAATTTAAAGAAAGCCTTTCAAATTTTAATGTCAAAAAAGAAAATATGTATATAATAAGCAGAAAATTAAAGATATTTCTCAAGATTCATATTGTGGTATAAAAAACAATCATATTTCACTTGTGGCTACCGCCACTCATGAAATATTTATTTTCATACCACTCGATGAAAATAAATCATGTATTCATAGAAAAAACTTATATCCTCTATATATTCCAGACCGTGGTCAATTCAATCGACCAGTATTTGCCGGTAAATACCGCCGGCATGGAAAATACTCATACATTGTATTTGCAGGCATTTTGCCAACCCTGAAAAAACACAACCTGTGTTTAAGAACAATCAGAACATATATTACACATATATCTTGGAAACTGACATTAATTGAATATTTTGTTTCATGTGATAGCAACTACCCATCAACACCTACACTGTATTTCAATCAATAGAACTATTAATAAAAAATAAACAAATTGTATAAATGTCTAGCACTGTCATCTTATAAAGTGTTTAATAGTTATTGCGATCGAGGCAATAGCTGATGTCAATATTGCATTTGGTGAATTATATCACAACTGGGGCATCACTAAAAAATAATTGGTTTGCATTTGCGCGACCCACCTTTTTAACAGTGAGTCGGTTGGCCGGGATTTTGTTCTTCTTATATCTTAGTGAAGATTTAAACAAGCATATGGTTATGTTTTGATAAAAAAATTTAGTCCAACTTTTTTTTAAGTGGACCAATTGCATTGAGTCAGTCGAGCAACTGCAAACTAACTATTTTTTTAGTTATGGCACTGGAAACTATTTGATTATAATGTCTACCATAAAAGGTTTTGTTTTCCATATACAGTCATGTAGAGATTTTAAGAGGACACATTATTATTATTATCTAGCAAAATTTGTGTTTTGGCAACTGATAGAAAATGGTCCAAAAAGAAATCTTTCAATTTCCTAACCATATCTAAAAAAAACATTTCATCATAGAGTATTCTGTGCACTCCGAGGCCTTTGTTGGTGTAAACAATAAAGTCACAATAACTGGCTCCACAAATTCCTAGCTGGCCTTGAACTTGGGCAAAGTAGTCATGCTCTATTTTTAAGGAAAACAGGCCGTCCTTCAATGTGCAAAAGAATCCAGGATCACAACAAGCGTCTTTTGGGGTCACACTCTTCTTTGAATAAGCACATTTTACCTCCAACAGTCCAAAACCTACATCATTGTTATATACCAGTCTGTCAGGGGATGCAGCCAACCATGGTAATGCAGTATTCACGACAACACCAGATTTTGTATACTGCTGTTCTCATGTTGCTTTTTTGTCATATAGTTGAGGTACTTCTTTACCGCAACCTCCTCGTTGTTGAATTCCATACAGAACTGCAGGAACATGTGACAGATTCTTTGGTGTAAACAAATAATCTTTGATGAATGTGTCTTTGTCCTTCTTTCTTGAAAGTATACGCCCAAACTTACTTGCTGTTAACCGATATTTTCTTGCTTGAAACCATGCTTCTGATTGTGCTTGTTCTTTTGTATCCTTCTCAAGCTGTATGGCATCTTGTTCTGTAATTTCTAAATTCAGGTCTCTCAATATGGTATTCTCAACACTATCTGGGAAATGTCTTCTAATCCAAGGGAAATTTTGTGCCTTTTCATCATTAACAATTGTTTCTGGATTACTTTCAAGGTTTAAAGTTACAACAAAGTCTCCTTCTGTTTTACTAAGCTGATAAGATAGCACAGAGCCAACTGGGGTGCTTAATTCCAATCTGGTGTCTACCATCGGGGTTTTCTCAAAGCTGGTTACTTGGCACAGTCCTATCAAAGGATTAATCTCTTTCAGTTTATCCACTGCTCCTTTCACATTCAGTTCATTCCTAGCTTCTTTCAACCGCGTGTCTTGAAGAAGGGGTCTTATACCACAAAAGTTATTTCCAAATTTGGGCTTTACCACAGTTGCAGCCATAACAGGTTCGGCCCGGACTCCTTCTGTTCTAGCTTTGGTCCATTGTGAAGGCCTTTCAGTGCAGGTTTTCAATTTACTAAATTCTGTTAATTTTATCTTCACTGAGTGGTCAATGGTGTAGAGCAGGGCAAACACATGATTGCAAAACCCACTAGCACCTGCAACACAAGAACATTTCCCACACTTCACATGGCCCTTGGAATCTAATGTCACTCTACTGTCATGGGGTTGTTCATTTTTCTTCATAGATTTGAAACACTTACATTTTACAATAATGTTATTTGAGTTTGTACTAGTAGAGACATCATGAACATATCCATCAAAAAATAAAGTGTATCCTCGATTAATGGGTTTTTCAACAATGTCTTTTGTCTTCTTTCCTGACAGTTTTGAGTAGTCCAAAATGTTCACATAGTTAAATGTCTCTGGCAGGCACTTTGCATCTTTCGTCCAATTTACAGTCTCAGTTTCAGTTTCTTTGGAGTTTTGTTGTCTTGTTTTTGTTTGGCAGTTTGGGCAGGCAGATTTCTTTTTCTCAAGATACGGCTGTCCAGGATAAGGATCAGTGATGTCAAAAACAGCACCTGTTTCTACGCACTTCTTCACCCTAAAAATAAACAAAGTCATATTTCAGATAGGGATCACAATATATAATGAACTTAATTTATAGTAACGTAATATATCATATGATATAGCAAATATCGGTCACCTTTTAACTTTACAAATATCATATCCATAATTTTACAGATACCGAGCCCTAGTATGAATCATCAAAGACAAAATAAAATTTTTAAAATTAACATTCAAATCAACAATTCATTTCATTAACTTTTAGATCTAGGTACATGTATATCATGTCATCCCTGACTTTAGCATAAGTAACTTTAAACTAAATATATCAAAAAGACTTGTGCATAAAAATAAAGCATTTAAAATAAAACAAGCAAAACTGCACCAGCCCAGTGCAGCCTGTACAGATCTAGATCTACAAATAAATGAGCCGCGTCATGACAAAACCAACATAATGGGTTTGCGACCAGCATGAATCCAGACCAGCCTGCGCATCCGCGCAGTCTGATCAGGATCCATGCTGTTAGCTATCAGTTTCTCTACTTGTTATAGGGTCTGTAAGCGAACAGCATGGATCCTGATCAGACTGCGCGACGCGCAGGCTGGTCTGGATCCATGCTGGTTGCAAACGCACTATGTTGGTTTTGTCATGACGCGGCTCAAATGTCCTTCAGCTTTGATTTACATCCATACAGCTTCACAGTACAAGTAATATTCTATACAGACTGTAGTGTAAAAACATATTCCTACATAATTATAACATGAATATGTTTACACATTAATATACACATGTAGTTAGTTAAAAATTGTAAGCAACTACTTCACAAACCTGACACAAAGTTCAGCCTTGTTTCTTTAGATTTGACTTTTTGACCTCGGCACTTTTAACCACACCCTCAGGTCTGTCCACTCTGCATTTCTCTGGTACAGTGTGCTTAATGTTGCTCCTGGTATGTCCTTTTCTGTCAGCTGTTAAAATAAAATTGATAAATATAACAACCTACAATTACAAGTATAAAGTAATTGTCTATGTAAAAGGTGAGAAAATCATATACATGAATATTGTACTGCAATTAAGTTTGACCTTAATCTTTTCTTCTGATTTTCCCCTTTTTATATACTTTTATAAAAACATACTTTGTAATAACTTTGAAGTATCAAGAAGTTATAAATAATATATGCATGCTATTTGTACATAAAACTTCCAACGAAATGGTATTGTCAATAGAAATTTATGTTTTCCAAGTAACGTTATTATGTGATCAAATTAGGCTGATGGGTTAGTGTTAGGTGAATGTAAATACCGCTATTTAATGTCACAATACACATTCATTAATGATGATCAGAGCTGCATTACTGGTACTGGTACTGCATATTATGTACAGCAGCGATTTTGCAAGTACTGCTACTGAATTACTCTTACAAAAATTTTCATACTACTGGTACTGGCATTACTGCATTACTGTCTGCTTGCATTAAAAAGTACTTTTTTGGGTAAAAAAAAAGCAACTTTCTCATAAAATACTGTAAATTACATTATTACTAAGACATAGTACTTTTGGATCGGCGGTTTTGATCCATTTTACCTTTTTAAAAAAAAGCATCAAGTGCCTTTTACTTTAAAAAGGGCTCTTATAAAAATGGATATCTTATTGGAATTTACTTTTTAAATATCACATGGTACATATATTTCTAAATTGTACAATTGATATCACGAATTACTTGCCCTAAATTAAGCTTATTTAGTTTTTTTAAAAAACTCATATGCAAAAAGTGGCAAATCAAGGGATATACTGCTTAACTGTGATTACGATTTTTCTCATTATTTAAGAGCTACGACCCAGTGTAATTAGTATAGTTCTTGGCATAAATATAAAACTCGTAGTAAGCTCTGCTAGCAATTGTATGCGATGTATATGCCTTTATTATTATGTAACGATCACCGTGCTTGCTAAAATTTAAGTACTTATGTAAAGCTAACGAACCTTTCATCCATAAACGCAAACTAAAAAAGAAGCCACTTAATTATCCAAAGCATACATATAGACATCATACAATGATATTTAGTATAAAACCCATTATCTTTCTTGAGACTTTATAGTATACTTGGTTTCACAATTTGTAGTAAAATAAAGCATCGAACTAGTATTTAATATAAAATGATAGTAAAGCTAAAGACATAGCAATACAGCATATCAGTCTAAAAACAATTGAAACAACAACACCTTAATTAAAACATAAACATGTACAAAATGTACCCAAGAAGTAGGACAGTTTATCAGATCAAATACATTGCTGGTGCTAAGATTTTAATCATAAATTCACTAACTTTTTCAAATTCTGATATGGTATATAAAAAACGAGCACCTTTCATTGTCCGAATCAAAATTTTGATGCTAATATAGATACATTTATATTCAGATATAAAGTCGGATATAGACATTTCGAATACAATTATATTCATTACCGTAATGATAGCTGTAGTAATCGCTTTTTCATTTCTCAAAAAATGATATTAAATTGGAATGGCTTAATCTGTAGTAAAAACAATTTATAAATGTGACCGTTTTCTGAAAATCTAGTAACAACTAATTCAATGACAAAGTAAAACGTATCAATATGGGTAATATATACTAGATTATACTTTTAAAAAACAAATAAACAAAGCTTTTTTACAAAAAAAGAGAAACATTTTAGCAGCTAGTATAAAATATTAGGCTGATATTAACGCAAAGCATATCAAAATTATAGGAATCGGAGTCAATTTCGCCAAGTATTGAGTAGGGGATATGTTCTTTATTCACTGAAATTGCTTTTTTTTTGGGGCAAGCAAACAAAAAAATTGCCGCAAAAAATTCAATGTTTCACCATCCCAATTATTTAAATGACTCTCCGAGAATATCTTGTTTCTCTTGCTTTCATAACCTTTTGGGTGTGTCTTGGGTTTTCAGCATATCTTTTCTTCGCCTACTGGACATTGCAATATGTCACGCAACGCAAATATTTAGGTTTTTAAAAAGGTTAATCAGCAATTTCAACTACATTGAAGAGCAACGAATCTTTTTTTCATGCTTTGTAATAATATATTCTAGATATTTTTTTCGAATCTTTTGTTTTATTAATTTACTGAATTAGCCCGCATGGGCTTTTCAGGTTTTAGATTTCAGCATTATTGTCCCCTGCAGCTAAAAGTAATTCCAAAGCTACATTTCGTCTAGCTTGAAAAAGACCGGGTTTTTTTTTAATTGAAAGGTTCGTGGCCCAAGACAACGAACCTTTCATTGAGTTAAACTGTTTAATTTTATCATGTTTCCCCTCATCATAATAATTATCTTTTATAGAATTGTTTTAAATTCACTTCATATTTTGAATTTATAATCACAACAATGTAAATGTTTATTTAATTTTTTATAAAACAAGCTTTTCAGGCGAAAGTAATGAGGTTTATTTTTTACATTAAATCTTTTTCAGTTGTAAACGTCTTGTAAAAATCAGACATTCTTTTGAATGTTCTTTTTCTCTGTATAAAATAAGATATACTCACAAGATTTTTCTTAAATAATATTATATATATACAGGATAAAGAATATATTATTTTATTCATATAAATTATCCCATAGGAAAGGTTCGTTGACTAATGGTCACGAACTTTCCTTGTTTGTAATCAGACATGGTGATTGATAAACATCATATAAAAATATAAAATCGCTTATTTCATTTGAAGAAACAACATCGTTTGTGATTCAGTAGGCAATAGAAAATTTTCTTGAAATTGAATAATCATGAAAAGTATCAAACATCACATGCCAAAGGAATTTTGATGGCGAATTTCGATCATGTTAAAGCATGCGCTGGCGATATAATAAGCAACCATTATAGAAAGAATTGAAACGTTTTCAACCCAAATGACTTCATAGTACATATGTTTGTTAACCGCAGCCGTTTACAAACAAGCATAGTGTATGGGCATCGAGTAAAATATATCACCGCACGAACCTTTCATCACGAACCTTTCTCAGGCATATTTCAGATTCAATAATGTGGTTTATACAGCTACAAAATGTGTTTCATTTTTGGCAATAATATACTAATTTTTTTAAGCAACTTAGAACATTTTTTGTGCTGGGAGTACATATTGCAGTCATAAACCCTTAAAATGAGATAACGAACCTTTCAATTTACACCCAAACCACATCACAAACGTTAAATTCTACATAAATAATAAAAAAAATTGTGCACCACTATGAACATGGTGATTAATATGAAAGTATTATATTGTAATAAAATTACAAAAATGAACATGTAATATAGTTTCAATGAATAAAAACACTTCACTTGCAATATATGGTTAAAAGGATAACGAACATTTCATACTATCCGGCGACAAACACTAACCCCTTAGCCATTTTTTATGAGTTATTGTTACTGAGATCTAATTTACAAATTTATAGTCGTGAATTGTTCCAAAATAATACGCGCATCAAACAAAATTAAAACAATACAATTAAAGCATCTAAATACACGTTCACTTTTTATAAATTGGACGGCGACACAATCACGTACCTGTCATTTTCGTAACTTTTAGGTGAATATTATTAAACAATTATTCATGATCAAATGGCGAGTTATTGTGTGTTATTTAAGGTAACATCTACCTTCTTAAACCAGCATAAATTTACAGGCAAATAACCTGCAATTATGAGGCTAGACGGTGGCGACAAGTAAAAACTAAGGGTGTAAATTCTAACTGAGAACGGCCGTTCAGTGTTTTTTTTCTCTACTTTGGGAATGGTGCCGTAACCAGACTGATTGGGAAAAAACGCGTTATTTTGACTTAAATTCGGAAATTTTTTATGCATTTTTTCAGCTACAAATAAGATAGACATCATGAATAAAGATAGCTAACAGCTTCCACTGGCCAGGTTGAACTATTGAGTGATGATTTTTATGAATATGTTGGATTTAAATGATTTCACAGAAATCTTTTGGCCTTGTGGAAATTTTGAACAGCCATTTTGGGAATTTAAACATTGGAAATTGGGAATTTTAATGTCTATTTTCTATTGGGAACAGTACCGTTTAAGGGTAGCAGTTATATATAAAAAAAGATCCAGCTTTGTAAAATAATCATGAAACGACCCCGAGAACCTCATGTATATTTTAAGAACATAACACGTGCTTTCTCCCGTCATCTTCAAATGAAGAGTACTTTCGGCAAATGGCTACGGAAAATAAACAACAGAGATTTTGCCATAGAGAAATCAAAATTTGCTTTCACAAGAAAAGTAGACACTTTAAGAGAAAAATCCTGAAAAATCTCGAGGGTGACTTTTTTTTTTAGTTTACCAAAATAGTTTAAATTTTTATTTAACCTCGTTTTGTTAATTCACACGAGGCAAAAAAGTTCATTTCCATGTTTAATGGGACAGACTATAGTGGTTTATCAGAATATAATCATCTGATATATTACAGTAAAACACTGGAAAGCATGAAAATTAAAATTAATATTCTTCTCTGTTTTTTATGTTTCTTCTTTAATCTACTTCGCGTGAATATTTTCTTAAAGACGTTTTGACATGTTCTGGTAGAAGTTCCAATTCTCTTTCAACTGCTTGAAGTTCGACATCTGTTTCCGCGTTAAGTTTGCAAATGAGCTTTTCAAGCAAATGTGTCTCGTTATTAAAGTAACGGACACATAACCGTATTGCTCTTAAAATTTCAGAACAGCTTTTGTCTGTTATCTCCACATTTTGTTTTATTAATTCACTGTACTGAACGCATTCCCCCCAAAAATCAGTGTTATGTACCAATTTATTCGCGTTTAAAAATAAATACATATCATCTTCCCTATCCAATTGTAGAAGTTTCTCTCTCTTTTGCAAGGCCATATATCTTATTTGTAGAACTGATTTATCAGAGACACAAAACTGAGACGAACCATCATCCATTTTGCAAGACTCAAGTTCGGACGCTAAGCGATACACTGATCTTTCAGTTCATTAAATTGTATCGTTCAGCTAATTGTAGATGCCTGTATAGCTCTGTGTTATTCAATTTGTTTTTCCGTTCACTAATTGAATAAGTAGCTCATGAATTCTTTGTTCAAGAATTCTATACCTGATATTCCAAAACGAAGCGGCAGAACTCTTTTTTTG